>NC_041382.1:431066832-431084290 GCF_002162155.2 Triticum dicoccoides
CAGGCCGACTGCTGGCTGCCGACTCCTCCACCAGGCCGACTGCTGGCTGCCGACTCCTCCACCCGGCCGACTGCTGGCTGCCGACTACTCCACGAGGCCGACTGCTGGCTGCCGACTCCTCCACCAGGCCGACTGCTGGCTGCCGACTCCTCCGCCAGGCCGACTGCCCGAAGTCAACTACAGCCTGACGAGACACCGACGGGACGACCATACCGCAACGTCATATACAGTGTACCGTGTCCCCTGGGTACTGAATTATGAAGTACCCCAGGGGACAAGCATGACATGCACCATGCCACTAGCCATGCCTACATAGCTTGACTTGTAAGCTACCCAAGGTAGCTTACAACCAAAGCCATTACCACCCATGCCAACTCCTATATATATAGGCACACATCCATCCATCAGGGGATGGACACACACACTCATGCACACACACAAGCTAGCTAGCTAGCAAGAGAGCTAGCTAGCAGTCCATCCATCCATTCCTACGGGCAAGCATGCCCAAGCACACCCATTCGGCCAAGAGCAACGGCCACCATGCCACATGCATATACGAGGCCAGATGCCTATGGCACTGACCTCAGATACAGCTCCAGGAGCACTCTGTACCAGATATACCACATATACTCAGACCTGCAGGAGTAGGGGTTTTATCTCTCCGGAGAGCCCCGAACCTGGGTAAACTAGCGCGTGATACTCGCATACCCGTCCCTGGATATTCCAGCAGCAGTCTTGCCCTCACACGAAGCCACCTTGTGGCATATGTCGTCTTGCACCCCCTCGTGAGAATACCACGACACTCCAGGTCGACATCTACGGGAGGAGGGGAAGGGGATGGAGTCCGGCAACGCTTGGACGAAGAAGAAGCGGTCGCTTTCTTCTTTGCCACTGCGGTCTTCACCACCTTCTTCGCTGCCGCGGCCCTCATTAGGCGCACGGACTCCCAGTGGACCTCTTGCCGCTGTTCGGTCTAGCCGGGCCGGACCAGCTCGCTAAAGCTGGCCCTCTGCAGGACAAGCCTTCTCCCCGTGACCGCAGAGTCGTCAGCCCCGGCCTCTTCCTCGATCGACTCCTCGACCACATCTTCGATGAGGGGGGCCCCGGTGCCAGCGCTGCTGGCCTCCCCAGCAGACTCTGCCCATCCGGCAAGCTCCTCCTCCTCCGTGGCCGCCTCGGCCTCATCCTCGACGTGGCCGGTGCTGCCAGCTTCCCTGGCAAGCGCTGCCTCCTCCTTGGTGGTGTCCTTGATAAGAAGTGGCTCATCACGGACATATCTCTCGGATAGGTTGTTGAAGAACTCTTGCACCTACTCCGCCTTCGGCTCGGCCCAACTTGGGTCACGGTCGTGCGCGTTGAAGTCCTGCATCATGGCGATGATGTCGGTTTGGCGAGAGTTGTTTCTCAGCAGGACCACTCCCGCCGGCAACCCGAACAGAGGCCCCTTGACGTCCTTGCCGGCTTTCTCAGCCCTGCCGTCATCTCCGACATCGAGCTGGAAAAGCTGCTGACAAAAATGCACGTGCCCCATCACCGTGAAATTGTGCTTCAAGCCAGGGCGAAGCCTCATGATATCGGTCGTGTTCCTGAAGAGCCAGGCCGGCCTCCCATTGTTATGCAGTGGGGCGATTCGGCGGCGCATGAAATCATCCCCAATCATCTCAAGGGTGAGCCCGACCATGGTGAGGCGATGGATTCTGGTAATAGAGATCGCGAGCTTCTTGTTGTCAGTGTCGAGGTCGCTCCAGTCCTTACGACGGACTGACGGGCTCTGGCGAACATGGCAGAACTCCTACGGATCCTCCTCCTCGATCCATAGCCACCGGCCCCGCCACTCCTCCCACCTCTCCTTCTGGGCACCCTCTGGATAAATGCCCTTCTCCTGGGGCCGGGGGATCCAGGTGACGCAACCGGAGATGGCACCCCCCGCCTGGATATGGGGAAAGCAGTATTGGCGGAACAGCGTCGTGCTGGGAAGCATTCCGGCGAAGCCCTCGCAGAGGTGGGCAAAGAGGGTCATGCACGCCACAACATTCGGCGTAAAATCAAGAAGATGGAAGCCATAGGTGTGCATGATATCATTGAAAAAATAGGAGAAAGGTGGTAAAGCCCGTAGGAGAAGTAGTCAATGAAGAAAGGATACCGATTCGGGCCGACCTTGGCAAAATCGGCGAGGATGATGTGCTTGGCCGGATGCCCCATCGTCTTCGCCCCCCATAGAGGCCTGAAGTAGTCACTAAGGTGGACCGCATCAACTCTCGAGGGGAAGAAGGCAAGCTGTGTCTGAAGTGATGCTAACTCGCTCTCCGGCATCTCCTTCTCCTCGGCGTCCTTGGCCACTCCCTTGCCCTTACTGGTTTTGGGTGCCATGGCGTTCGGGAAAGAGGTGAAGAATCTGGAGCAATGGGAGATTGAGGCCAATGGGGGCGAGGCGGTGGCAGATGGAGGCAGAAATTTCGGTTTTTTCACTTGAGGAAGAAGGGGGGACGGCGGTTCCGAAATTGGAGAGACACGGAGGGTAAATGAGCATCGCGCCCGCAGTTTTCCCTTTTTTTTATGAGGAAAGCATGGGTCACCTCTTTATCATTCACTATGATGTAACGCATGAGGGCAGCAACCGCCCCACGCATGACCCCCACGTCGCGCATTCAACATGGGTCGTGGGGAAGTGCGACGAGCGAGGGAGTTACATCAGTAAAACTCGGCCCCACATGCCCGCACACCGTTTTGGGCCTAAACCAACAACACGTTGCGCTTATGTATGGCCCAGGCCCGGGGGCTCCTATCGGTGCACAAAAGGAGGGGTCCAATATTGTACCCCTTTACTTGTGTGCGGGCAGTTGGAGCCGCGCCTGCGGCCACACTTAGTGGGGTAGAGGAAGGAAGCAAGGCCACAAGATAACCAGAACAATGCCAAGCTAGAAACACGAAGAGCAGGAGGGGGAGGTGGACGCCCCCGGCAAGGCCCTTGCCGGGGCGGCCTCCGCAGCCCCGGCAAGAGCCTTGCCGGGGCAACTTGCCTAACACCAGCATAGCTGCCACCCTTGAGCCCAAGGGTTCCAAACCCATCGACCACTTTGGAACCGAGGCTCGGGAGGCACCTCCATGGTGGCATGCAAATCTTTGTGAAGACAGAGAGCCTACAAGACTAGGTGATGACCAGAAGACAAGTCAATCGCACGACACCTTGCCGAGGATGCCCACGAGGCACCAGCAAGGCTCCCTGCCAAAGACGCTCACAAGGCCCCGGCAAGACTCTTGCCGGGGGCGCTCACAAGACCCCGGCAAGACCCTTGCCGGGAATATACGCGGGACCGCGGCAAGACCTTGCCGCCCCATCGCCGCCCCAGCTCAGCGGCTAACCCACCAACTAAAGCAAGTACCCATGTGGCAGTACGTGGATACTAATCCAACTAGCCAAACACCAGCGTGGCGGCATGCAGATCTTCGTGAAGACCCTACCACCACGCCAACTCAGGAGCCTGCCAGCCTATGTGGCGTTGCATGCCTCGTTGGACTCGACGCGTGTCGGAGTAAGGCAGAGTGGCGACGGGCGGGACAAGCCTCATTACCGGCCCGATAAAGTAAGTGGACACCTAAGTAGTGCGTTTAATGCACTTTGTCCTGTGATGACAGGTGATAAGCTTGTATACTGTATACCTTTCCACCTCCTGTGTGCCACTGTGACAGCCCCTTTTGACTATAAAATGAGGCTCGCAGCGTACTGAGAGGGGATTCAGATCTTTTGGACGACGCACGCATCGTAGCTAGTTCAGGAACTCAAGAAAACTCAAATATACACTAAATCAGGACTAGGGTATTAAGCATCCTTGCGGCCCGGAGGCTGGGTAAATGATCCTCGTGCTGCCTTCTAGACCCGCTCTTGGTACAACCCTGCGCCCGCCAACCGTAGAAAGAAGGGGTCCCAGTGATCCCATAGGTGTTGTTTCCCCCGATAGATTAAGAACTAGGCTTATCATCTTTCTATGAGGATCACGTGTTACTAATCCGTAGACTTATAGGATTGTTGGTTTCAAGTCTCAGTTCAGTTTCTACTAATTCCATGTGTTTGTAGCTAGCCTCGGAACCTTCATATTATGATGTGAGTGGTCATGCCACTATTTTGCAGGATGTCTCAAATCTTTTTGAGCATTTACAACCGTTATGATGTCCGAGTCATCCCAAGTTTCTAATTAGTCTGATGTATTTGCAAATCCCTTCTTTTTGTTCCTGATGTTTCTTTGGGCCAGTTTAACCACACTAATCAGTGAGTTGAGGTACTTTGTTTCCTCGGCATATATGTTGGAGTTATTATTATGACCCTAGGTGTCTTAGAGGATCACCTAGTAAACTAGCCATGTTTTGTGTTCCCAGTGTGATGATTCTGGCCACCATTCTCAAAAGCATCCCGTGATGCCATTTAGCTAGTAGGTATTCCATCTTTGGGTTCTTGAACCCAATATTCACTCTACTTACTTCGTGTTGATAGTGTTTGCTCGTACCTTTAGGATATTAGTAACCTTTGCGATAGTCCTCGAGGTCCATGGTATATCGTTCTTCCAATACCATGAACTACTTATGGCAGAAGTTCCTCGTTGAACCGAAAGATCACAACCAGAGTGCTCTTTGATGAGTTCTTGATTTTGTGTTGTGACTCTGCCAGTTCTACCTTTCTGCATGAGTTTTCCAGAAGAAATATGTTGAACTCATTCGACATGTTACTCTATGCATGTCACATCCCTAGCTTCTGGTACTGCCTGGTGTCGCATCTTGTTGCATCATGTTTAAATTTTATTTAAGTTGAATTGGGGATGACAGAACCCCCAGCACCACCTTAAACCAACTAGGGTTACTAAAATCATTTTCACCCAAAATGCCCTTCTAAAATGTTCATCATCTTTGCCTTGGTCTAGAACCTCTGACAAAAAATGGTGCACACTTTTCTAGGACAACAGAGGGTCACTGGATTAAATAATTAGTTAATTGCATTTGGGCATTTAAATGCTAGTAAGTATTTTAAATGTCCAAATAATCCCAAACCAAAATGTTCCATGTTTGATATATTCTAAACATTGGGCATGCACAGTTTGGTGATTTTTTAAAGTGCCTAGAGATTTTTAGTAATGCCACAAACTTACGGAACAAAAGAAAAATAGAAATAAAAGAAAGAGAGAGAGAAGGACCTACCTGGGCCACTTGCCTGGCCGGCCCAGCTCGCTGGCCCAGCCCACTAGCCTCCTCCCTGTCGTCTTCCTCCCATGCCAGGAGGACGAAGGCGCGTGCTCGCCGCGCGCGTCCACGCGCGAGCCACCTCCTGCTTCCCCGAAGCGCCCCGAGCCTTTCGTAGCGCCACGCCACCCCCCAGACCCGTACGGATCGTTCTCTCCCTCCCTCGCTCTTCCCCTTGCCCATTCCCCGCCATGGCCGAAGCCTCCATGGACGCGCCGCCGTAACTCCGCGCCCACAGCCACCCCCTCGCCCTCTTCCCATGACCACAACCTCCGTCGCATCGTCCTGGTCGTCTTCACCAAGCCAAGCAGGCCGGGAGGGCCGAGATCACCGTCGCCGTACGTCGTCATCGGGCCTCCCCCGAGATCGTCGTCTCCAACCTCGGAGGGCCGAGATCACCGTTGCCGTACGTCGTCATCGGGCCTCCCCCGAGATCGTCGTCTCCTTAATTCAACCCGATGTGAGCTCACGGACCTATTCCCCCTCCTCCCCTACTCGCGTTCTTGCTCGAGCTCCATTCCCCATCTCCGTCGAGGCTCGCCGCCGCCATGGTCAACAAGCTCCACGCTCCTGAGCTCGGCCGCTCGCCCGAGCATCACCGGCGTGCTCGCCGCGCTCCTGCGAACCCGAAACACCCACGCTTTCTCCCTGTCGTGCCCTATAGCACCATCTCCGTTGTTGTCCGAGCTCCGGCCGCCGCCTTGCTCGCCGCAGTTGCCGCTATCGGCCACCCCAGCCGCAGCCGCAACCTCCGTTGGACGCGCCGCGTCGCGGCTGTTCCAACGAGACCAGCCGCACGTCCTCCCGACGCCGGAGTTGGCCGGACGGCGAGCGCCGTCGTGCTCCGGTCATCGCCGACGCTAACCGCTGACGTGGCTCATTAGTTTAGTTTAGCACTAATGATGCCATTAGTTAACCGTGTGCCATTGACAGATGGGGCCCACGTCTAATTAACCTAGGTTTTACTTTATTTTTAGTTCAGCTTATAAGCCAGCAGGACCCACGCGTCAGTGTTGACTACGCTAACGTGGCCGTTGACCAGGCCCACCTGTCTGTGACTCTAGGCAGCACTGGGTCACTGACCAGTGGGCCCCACAGGTCAGGTTTGACCTGGGCCGCGCCGTTGACCTGCTGATGTCACTGTGTGGTCATGCTGACGCAATAATTCCTTTCTGGAATTTAAATAAATCTTAAATGATTTATTATTTTCAGAAAATATCCAAAACTTGAAAAATCATAGAAAGTACTCTATAGATCCAAATGAAATAAATCATATATGAAAAATTATCAGAAAAATTCAAGGAACCCATCTGTACCATTTTCATGCATGTTTGAGTAAGTTAACCTCACTGTTTAGGATGAAACATGATTAGGGCAAATTTCATAATAGGTTTAGAATTGGAATTTGATATAGTTTTGAATTCCACTTCCATTAAAATGACTTTCTGCTGCATTAGCCCAAAACACATTCATATTGCCATGTCATAACATGCATCATATTGTTGCATATTGTCATGTGTTGATTGTGTTCTTTCTCAGTTGCCGGTGTTTGTCCCCCCTCAGTAGACGTTGATCCAGCGATGAATTCGATGACACCGATGAAGAGCTATACTATCTTCAGAAGTGTCAGGCAAGAAAAACCCCCTTGTTCATTCTGATACAATCCCACTCTCTCGCTCCTGCTCTCTTTTACTGCATTAGGACAACACCGTTTCAATTGTTACATGCTGCGGTAGCTGAACCCCTTTCCTCTGCATGACCTGTCGTTGCCACAGTAAATAGATGAAACCCACTAGAATGAGTAGGAGTTGTTTGAGCCCTAATGTGCCTACTCATTCATGCTTGTTTGTCATGCCTGCTACTGCTTAGAGTTGAGTCAGGTCTGATTCATCGGGGATGAATTGGAATGGTGTTGAACATGTCCTACTGTGTGTGAGCTAAGTGTGTGAACACGATTTGGTAAAGATAGCGGTGAGAGGACATGTAGGAGTACATGGTGGGTTGTCTCATTGCAGCCATGCTCAGGAATTGAGTTCTGTGTTTGTGATCCATGAACAGTTACTACCACACATTGCGTTCCGGTAACTCGGCCCCTCTCGGCTTATTAATCAACTCGATCTCTGTCCAGGAGTTGCAATTAGTTTCTGGTGTTTGTAGGTAGTGTTAGTAGTCTACCAAGTGGCACCCGGTACAGGTGGGCTTGGGACAGACTAGGCACAGTGGCAGGGTGTACCAAGTGGCACCCGGATGGTGGGCTTGGGAACCCTGCTCAAATCGTTTGGGGCCGTGAGTGACACCCCGGCCGGATCTCCTTGCGGATGGAACCCGAATAGGCAATAAATCTGGACTAGAGACTTGTTGGTTAGTCAGGTCATGGCCGACCCCCTCGCCCGGCTTCCGCTTGAAGGTTGCCGAGGTACATGATGTGTACAGGGTGATAAGTGGCGAGAGCGTGCGTGAAGAAGTACACCCCTGCAGGGTTATCATTATCTATTCGAAAAGCCGGATTCCCCGGATATGGAAACTTGGACCCCTTGCATAGTTCATAGACAAGTGAAAGTGAATACTCTAAAATGCGCAAGATAAGCGTGAGTGCTATGGATGGCGTTCTCGTAGGGAGACGGGAGCGGATTCATAGTGGTGTACTGATATGGTGAACATGTGGACTCGTGTGCGCCACCTCAAAGAGTTAATTGAAGTCGTAGTTCAGGATAGCCACCGAGTCAAAGCTGGCTTGCTGCAGTTAAACTCCACCACCCCTTTATTGATACTGATGCATATGTAGTTAGTTCTGATGTAAGTCTTGTTGGGTACATTTGTACTCACGTTTGCTTAATTTATGTTTTTGCAGAGAGATTTCAGTCTTTCTAGTAGTTCCACGTGGACTTCGATGTTTAGCTTGTTACCTCAGCTACGATCTTGTACCCTTGGGAGGGTCTTGTAGATAATCAGGCTTCTCAGCCTTTTTCATTTGTAGTTGTCTATACTCAGACAAGGTAAGCTTCCTCATGTGCTTGTTGCTGGTATGCTCTGTATGTTGGGTCATGAGACCCATGTTTGTAATATCTCGCTCCTCGGAGCCTAATGAATAAATACTTCAGTCATAGAGTTATGTTGTGATGCCATGTTGTATTTACACATATCGGGCATATTGTGTGTATGATTGAAATGCTTGGTATGTGTGGGATTCAACAACCTAGTTGTTTATCCTTGACAGCCTCTCCCATGGGGAAATGTAGTCTAGTGCTTCCATGAGCCATAGTAGTCCACTACAGCCCGGTTCACCGGAGTCCTACTAGCCCAGCACTACTACTCAGGACACTTGACTAGCCGGCATGTGATTCACTTCGTTCCTGTGTCTGTCCCTTCGGGGAAATGTCACGCGGTGACATCCGGAGTCCTGCCTAGCCTGCTACAGCCCGGTTCACCGGAGTCTTGTTAGCCCAGTGCTACAGCCCGGATTTGCACGTTGTTGACCAACATGCTCGATGTTGATTCATGTATGCCAGTCCCCGTAAGTTAGTGCCACTTTGGGTTCACGACTAGTCATGTCGGCCCGGGTTCTCTGTCATATGGATGCTAGCGACACTATCATATACGTGAGCCAAAAGGTGCAAACGATCCCAGGCCATGGTAAGGCGACACCCGTGGGAATACCGTGCGTGAGGCCGCAAAGTGATATGAGGTGTTACCGGCTAGATCAATGTAACTTGGAATCGGGGTCCTGACAGCTTTGCTATCAGAGCCTGACTGCCTGTAGGATTACCAAGCCAAACTGGTGGAAGTTGAGTCTAGAAATGATTTAGTTATATAAGGGAATTGATTGTGGAAGGGAATGTAAGGCTCTTTTTACTCCTTATCCTCATGACCTTCTAATCTGAGTCATCTTATCTTTTTTCTACGGGGTTAAGAACTAGGCTTCTCTTCTATCTCTCAGGATGACGTGTTACTAAACCGTAGTTGCCTAGGATTGTTGGATTTAAGCCTCAGTACAGTTTCTACTACTCCAGTGTGTTGTTAGTTGGACTTGGAACTTGATATTGCGATGTTAAGTGGTTATGCCACCACTTTGCAGGATGTCTCAAATCTTATCGAGCTTTTACAGTCGTTATGCTGTCCAAGTCATCCCAGGTTTCTAAATAGTCTGATGCATTTGCAAATCCCTTCTTCTCGTTCCCGATATTCCTTTTGGGCCAGATTAATCACATTAATTGCTGAGTTGAGGTACTCCATTGCCTCGACATATATGTTGGAGTTATTATTATGATCCTAGGTGTCTTAGGGGATCACCTAGTAATCTAGCCATGTTTGGTGTTCCCAGTGTGATGATTCTGGCCACCATTCTCGAAAGGATCTCCTGATGTTATTTAGTTAGTAGGTATTCTATTCCTGGTTTTTGAACCCGAGATTCACTATTCTTACCTCGTGTTGATAGTGTTTGCTAGTTCCTTTAGGATATTAGTAATCTTTGCGATAGTCCTCGAGGTCCGTGGTATATCATTCTTCCAAATACCATGAACAATTCATGGCAGAAGTTCTTTTGAACCAAAAGATCACAACCAGGGTGCTCTTGAGGAGTACTCCATTCATATTGTGAATCTGTCAGTCCTTCCTTTTCAGCATGGATTATCCGGTAGACATATGTTGAACTTGTTCGACATACTAACCTATGCATCCACAACTCAGAAAGATATATGTTCCTTTGAGTTGTCCCTCTGTAGTTGTATTCCGATCCTTGTCTATCAGTTGATATTCAAGTTTATGTCGTGCATTCGTGTTCTTCGATGCGTACTATTCTTGTGGTCCGTCAAGCCATTCTATTTCAGAATGGATAGGAGAAACAAACTCCAATACCTTGTCCATTTCGAGGATTGGGCCAAAGTAGTTGTATTCCGTGGATCAAAATGCCAATCCAGCTTTTGTTCTGTTCTACCTCGGAGTATTACCCCCTTTATGTCAGGATTGTCATGAGAATTGCACCATCTCTCATGAATTTTTGACGCAATGATACTTCTTGCCATCATTTTTCATTCCTCGGTCCCGTGTTGTTGTAACCGGAATGCCGACAAGTGAATCATGGTGTGTGAAATCTATGCTCCTAGAAATTCCGTTGCTTGGTAGTTAATTGGACAATAACCTCATTCTTAGCGTGTTGATTATTGAATCATCACCCTAAGGTTGATTGTGCTACCTAGTCCTTATTTCCGATGCACTCTTCGATCAGTGAGTTAGGATTGTGTCAATCCTTGCTCGTTTGACCATATCGTCTTGCCTTGAAAAGAAAGATTGTTCCCAAGCTCAGTAACATATCGGTGGTTCGTGATTTTTCGAAAATCTTTTCGGAAGTGTTACCAGGTTGTCACTTGACCGCTATGTTGAGCCCGTGATCGCGTTGGTTTCTTGTAAACCACCCATTCTCCAAGAAATCTGTGTGGGTTACCCCCTGAGCTATTTGGTTAAGCTAAACAATAACTTGGAGAGTTGGAAGATAAAAGCTTGCCAGCTCAACTCATTTCAGGGGATATATTTGCGTGTGTTGAAGATAGGTGATATCTTCATTGATTGATCCTCGTGATCAGTTGATCTATTACCTTGTCAAAACTTTGACTTGAGTATGGGCTATCGTCAAGTAAAAGCAGAACCAATGATATTCATAATGGTGTCTCACTCTTGGTTGACCCCTCGAGCATGCACCATTATATCTTTTGGGTCTGACCAACACTATCGTCTTGTTCATGTAGTTGTGGAATTCCATCTATATGGAAACCTGGATGAATTGTTGTTGAGCCCATCGACAACATCCTTGTCTCCTCCTTGATTCATGTTGAACATCAAGCTAGTGTTGGAAACTTTTGTAAGCATTATCTTCATGTCCCGTTTATGAAATACCTGTTTCGTGTAAGAAGTGACTTTCTGCAAGTTCACGTGCATTAGGTGTAAGTTGTCGCCATGAATTTGAGAAAGGTTTGTTTTGTTTACTCTAGAATCATCCCAAGTTAGTCACGCATATGTGCGAAGTACATCATGGTTTGATAGGTTGGCCGCCTCCACTCCATATGTGTCCCTAGCACACCAAGCCACTGACTGATTTGTTCTAGGGAAAGGAGTTAAGTGCTAATCCATGGTAATGCACAAGACTTCGATATCCCCGATGATGGTTCCCAACTTGAACACGATAGTGTTTTATTATAAGACTACTACGTGGTCATGCTTGTCTTGGATAGCGTGTTCAGAAGTTTGTAGCAGAACCAGCTCATGTTTTGGAGCTTGCTATCGTAGTTCATTTCCCGAGAATCTCGCAACGTAATCTCGTCGAATTGTGTTTTAAACTTTCATTTTTCTTTCTAGACTTGATGAGTCTGGAATATCCTGACACCAACCAGATCTGAATCTCAGGCAGATATGATGGTTGGAACATTTCTCAAGAACTATAATATTGGTCTCTCTGTAACCCGGTAAAGTGGATGTCGTGGCCAACACACCCGGCCGGAGGACTTATTATTGTAGTATCTTTATTGAGAAAGTTGACCACCTCCCCATAAGGATTTCGTAGGATTATTCCAATAGTTGTTCCTTATGGATTTTTGTGTTCCCGAAGTCCGACCTTTTACTTGATGTCCTAGATATCAAACCATATCTATGAATGGATTACGCTAGCACATCAAGCAGAACATTAGAAGTGGAGTGCTAAATGTCTCTCGGTCAATCATCCAGATTTTGTTTCCTTAGCCTCGCTAAGGGGAAGTCTGAGAAGGTGTTATCTTCCTTTGTATCCGCATTGTCCATCACTATTCATCATGGTAGTAAGATTTGATGCCAGGATCCTCGACACGGATGTTGGTAGAACCTTGAAGAATATGGAAATGCTCAAGTTCTTGAGAGCACGTGCAAGCAAAATCATCCCTTGCGTTGTCTTCAACAAGCTAGTTCACATCATCCATTCTAGACAGAGTGTGTCGTTCTCCCAAACTCCGTCAAATGATCGATTGTGATTGCCTTAGGCTGGTATAAAGAGATTCAATGATCTTTGTATTAAAAGTAATTCTTTTTGCCACCTAAGGGAATAGCTCTACGAGTCACCTTCCCTAAGGTGCCCTGCTATGGAAGCATGGCAGCTAACCCCCGCTACGTCGTGACCTGGCGTGGGATTGTTGCCTACCAAATTGAACCCTTGTCATCAGTTTGTTTCCATTGCTTATGATGGGTGTTTTGCGTCTCAACTCGAGAGATATTGTTATGTCTCATTCCATTAGTTGATCGTCAGTTGTTCGATCTTCGAGAAGATCGATTCCTATAGAGTCTCTTTCTGTCATCGTCGCACTACTAGAAAAAGGGCTATAGATGGGATTGACACTAATGGTGCAGCAGACAAGCGGTGCGCCATTAGTATATACTAATGGCGCACCACCTTCTGATATGCCATTAGAGTTGAAACTACTAATGGCGCACCTGGCCCAGGGTGCGCCATTAGTATCAATTTTTTTGAACTAGTGCGCCTGTCCAAACATACTAATGGCGCATCCAGACACAGTGCGCCATTACTAGTTGTAAATAGTAATGGCGCACCGGTCGGAAAGTGCGCCACTAATGTTTTTTTTATTATATTTTTATTCCTTTTTTTGCAAAACTACTAATGGCGCACTGTTCCACCGTGCGCCATTACTAGTTTAAACTAGTAACGGCGCACTGTTGAATAGTGCGCCATTAGTATGTTTTTTTATTATATTTTTTATTCCATTTTTTGCAAAACTACTAATGGCGCACTGTGGAACAGTGCGCCATTAGTATGTTTTCTTTTCTTTCTTTTGCAAAACTACTAATGGCGCACCACCAGAAGGTGCGCCATTAGTAACCTGGATTACTAATGGCGCATTTAGAGTTGGTGCGCTATTAGTAAGTGGGCAGCAACAAGATATTTTGGACAGCCTCTCCTACCCACACTCACTTTCTCCCCACTTCATTCTCTCCACCTCCTCCTTGTCTCGGGTGCCTCCTCTTTTTCACCTCATTTCCACCATAGATTCATTCAATTTAAGTGGTTAAATTACCTTGTTTTGATAGGTAAGTAAGGGGGGAAGCTATATTTATGTTGTTCTCCCTACAACAATGTGCACATGCACTTTTTATGGCCTAGCTAGATCTATGTATGTTCGTCGTGTTGCATATGTTTGTGGTGTTGCATATGTGTTTGTGTTTGGAGGTGTACCGGTATTTGAAATGCGATAGTTGCCAATATTTTGCCGGAATGTTGATTCATTTCCGTTTTGGCGAGAATTTTGGCATTAAGCATTCTTTTTGGTCCTATTTTTAGGGAAAGTCATGCCAAATTTTTTCTTGGTTCTAAAATATCGTTTTGCTCTACCCCGCAGGCGACCATGGTCCGCATGATGACCGAAGGCATTGTGAATAGGTTTTTGAGGTCCGCGAAGGCCGAGATGCTTCAAAAGAATGAGATGGAGATAAGATGTCCATGTCGAAGATGCAAGCTGAAGAGCCTTATTGCGGACCCGGAATCCAGGCAGGTGCGGGACTACCTGCTCTTGCGTGGTTTCATGGATGGCTATCGGTGGCAAGGTGATGAAGATGACTACGAAGTCGTCCATGGGGGCCGGGCAAGAAATGAGGAAGGGCAGCAAGACAACCACCGCGGCTCGGGCGGGCGAGAAGACGAAGAATCCCCAAGAGATGATCACGACGGTGATGCTGTACACAGTCATCATGTAGAAGATGCAGGACATGATGATGAGGAAGATGCCGGAGCAGACGACGGGCATGATCATGAAGATGATGATGCCGGCGGAGCAGACGACGCTGGACCGTCGATGGGCTAGGTGCAGGACCCTCATATTCAAGAGTTGCTTCTCAAGCAGACGGATAACGCAAGAGCTGCCGCCCGAGAGAAAGCCAAGATGGATCAACTTGAGTTAGACGCGGTTACTCCATTGTATGAAGGATGCAGGCCCGAGGATACCCGCCTGAAAGTAACGCTCAAGGCTCTGGAGATGAAGGTAAAACACAAAATGACCGACGCATGCTTCGACGAGAACATGTCATTCTGGCACAAATGTCTTCCCAAGGGGAACAAGTGCCCGACCAGTTTGGAGGAGGCGAAGAAAATCGTGTGTCCTCTGGATTTACCGCACGTGAAATACCATGTGTGCATGAACAATTGCATCATTTATCGGGACGAGCACGCGGAGTCTACCATATGTCCGGTGTGTGGCGTCACTCGATACAAGAAGAGGAAGAAAGCTCCTCGAAAAGTGGTGTGGTACTTTCCGATCACTCCTCGTCTGCAGCGGTATTTCGCGGACCCTAAGGTAGCAAAGCTCCTGCGTTGGCACGCAGATAGGGAGGAGAAGAAGCGAGAAGATGACGCAAATGATCCGGAGGTAGATAAACAAGACAAGATGCTGAGTCACCCTAAGGATGCGAGCCAGTGGCAAGCGTTGAACTTCGAAGACCTAGAATTTGGGAACGATCCAAGGAACATCGTGCTGGGCGCGAGCACCGATGGAGTCAATCCGTTTGGCAGCCAGAGAAGCACACATAGCACCTGGCCTGTGTTTGTGTGGATGTACAACCTTCCCCCCTGGTTGTGCATGAAGAGGAAGTACATTCACATGGGTATGCTAATTGAAGGACTGAAACAACCAGGGAATGACATCAATCTGTATCTGGGGCTGCTGAAAGAGGAGCTTGACACGCTGTGGAAAATGCCAGCCAATACGTGGGACGCCACAGAGAAAGAATATTTCCCTACGAGAGTTGCGCTGCTCACGACGGTGCACGACTATCTCGATTACGGATATGTCGCGGGGCAGGTGGTCCACAGATTTTCTGGATGCGTCAGGTGCATGGATGACACAACGTATCACCAGCTAGATAGAGATCCCGGGTCTTCGAAAACCGTGTTCATGGGACATCGAAGGTGGCTTCGCGACGATGACCCGTGGAGAAAACGCAAGGATCTGTTCAATGGTGAAACCGAACCCCGAGGACGCCCGCGTACGAGGAGCGGCGAGGAAATAGACGAGCTGTTGAAAAATTGGAAAGATTGCCCACTGCCGGGAAAGAAGCAAAAGGCGCCAGAGCCGGGAAAGAAGCGAAAGGCGCCAGAGCCGCTGGTGAAGGTATGGAAAACGAGGTCTGTTTTCTGGGACTTGCCGTACTGGAAGATCCACCGTGTGCCTCACAGCCTTGATGTAATGCATATCACGAAGAACGTGTGCGAGAGTCTGCTTGGTACCCTGCTCAACATGCCAGAGAGGACCAAAGATGGGCCGAAAGCAAGGGCAGACTTGAAATCAATGGGCATCAGGCAGGAGCTTCACGCTATATATGATGATGATGATGAGGATGATGATGATGATGATGATGATGATGAGGCAAAGCAGGACACGGAAAGTCGTCGCAAAGGCAAAAAGGCCAAGAAGACCAGAAATGACTACCCTCCCGCGTGCTTCACTCTAAGTCAGGAGGAGATCGAACAGTTTTTCACCTGCCTCCTAGGAGTAAAACTTCCTTACGGTTACGCGGGGAAGACAAGTAGATACCTAGACCCAGTGAAGCAGAAGTTCAGCGGGATGAAGTCTCACGACTGTCACGTGCTGATGACGCTGATACTTCCAGTTGCAATCCGTGGGATCATGGACGCGCACGTCCGTGAAACGCTATTTGGCCTATGCAACTTTTTCGACGTCATCTCTCGGAAGTCTGTTGGCGTGAGGCAACTCAGATGGCTACAGGGTGATACTATGCGAGCTTGAGATGTACTTCCCGCCCGCATTCTTCGACGTTATGGTGCATCTGCTGGTCCATATCATGGACGATATCATCCAACTCGGGCCGACGTTCCTGCACAGCATGATGCCGTTCGAAAGGATGAATGGTGTCATCAAAGGATACGTTCGCAACATGTCACGTCCAGAGGGAAGCATAGCTAGGGGCTTTCTGACCAAAGAGTGCATCTCCTACTGCACGAATTATCTAGGCATCGAGAACCCCGTTGGTCTGCCCGTCAACAGGCACCTCAGCAGGTTCGCTGGATGGGATCACCGTGAGGGTCGCCGCGAAATGCATGTCGACTTCGAGGGTCGACTCGCCGACTTTGAAAGAGCAAACCTAGTCGCGCTACAACACATAGACGTGGTCGATCCTTGGGTGGTAGAGCACAAAACCTTTATTAAGAAGACGTACAATGACCGAGGCCAACAGAGGACGGACGGAGATATACTCAAAGAGCACAACTCATGTTTCACGCGTTGGTTCAAGCAGAAGCTTCTGTCGTACCCTTTACATGAGGATTCTTCCGCGGAAGAACAACTAATATTCGCCTTGTCACAGGGCGCCGAGCACAACCTGATGACCTATGAGGCGTACGATATCAACGGCTACACATTCTACACCGAGGCCAAGGACATGAAGAGCGATGGTTATCAGAACTTCGGGGTAACGATGGAATCGTACACCGGTAATGACAAGGACAGATACTACGGAAGGATCAAGGAGATCTGGGAGCTGAGCTACGCTGGAGAGAAGGTCCCGATGTTCCGTGTCAGATGGGCGAAGAGCGTCCTAAAAGAAGACCGGTATTTCACCACCATGGTTATACCCGAAGCCAAATCCAAGACCGCGGGCGCAAACGTCACCGCGAAAAATGAGCCATGGGTACTGGCTTCCCAAGTGGACCAATGCTTCTTCATTACCGACCCGTCAAATTCCAGTCGTGTTGTCGTGAGGAGAGGCAAAAGGAAGATCATCGGAATGGATGGAGTAGCCAATGAGCAAGACTTCAACAAGTACGGCGACCCGAGGATCGAACATGACGACGATGTTGAAGTAGCAGCATACACCACAAGAAGAAGCAGGACCACCCTACCTAAAGGACGTCCGTTCCACAGAAGAACTCCATTTGTGAAAAAGAAGGGCAAGAAGATTGTGAACAGATAGCTAGCTAAGATCGATTGTATTTAAATCGTAGCCTTCATTTCTCGATTGTATTTCATGGGCACTTTTTGAACAATCATGAATATTTTTAAATTTCATGGACACTCGATCTCGATCCCCCTCCATCTCGATCGCTATCCCACCTCGCCAGATCCGGTCCCCCTCGCCGCCGAGCACCCCCCGGTCCACCGGCCGCCGCCGCCGACCCCCCGCACCCTCGATTCCCCTACTCAACCGCCGCCGCCGACCCCCCGCACCCCTCCCCTACTCAACCGCCGCC
>NC_041382.1:431084370-431085079 GCF_002162155.2 Triticum dicoccoides
CCCCCGCACCCCGCGCACCCTCCCCCGCTCCACCGGCATTACTGTTTGATGATATTTTTAAAAATATTATTACTGTCTTATAAAAAAATATTACGGTTATGATTTAAACAAGTTTGAACATATTTAAACACAAATAATTATCAAACAGCATTTTAAATGCATAAAAAATTGTGGAGCCTGGGAATCGAACCCAGGACCTCTTGGTGTGAGAACAAGCTGCAGACCAATCGAGCTAGTAGAGGGAGCTTGGTGTGGATCAGGTCAGGTGGAAGATAACCTGTTGGCTCGAGCAGAAATCAAAAAAAAATACTAATGGCGCACGAGGGTGAGGTGCGCCATTAGTATGGATGTACTTATGGCGCACCAAGGGGTGGTGCGCCATTAGTATTGTGCCCTCTCCCTCGATCCCCTTCCCCTCTCCTATCCCCGGCCCAAACCTATCCCCTCTCTCTCCCTCGCCCTCGCCCTTGATCCCCTTCCCCTCTCCTCTCCCGACGCCGCTGCCCCGCCGCCTCGACGCCGCCCTGACGCCGCGACGCCGCCCCGTCGTCCTCGTCTCCGCCCCGACGCCTCGACGCCGCGACGCCGCCCTCTCCTCTCCCGACGCCGCCGCCCCGCCGCCCCGTCGTCCTCGTCTCCTCGGTGCCGCTCTCCCCGTCCACACCACCGTCGCTGGAGCACCACCACCACCCGGACCTCGTCGCCTCCC
>NC_041382.1:431085371-431119215 GCF_002162155.2 Triticum dicoccoides
CTCCCCCTCCTCCTCTCCCCCACACCACCGTCCATGATGCATTTATTTTTCTGGAAAACTCCATATATTTCCTTCCATGTAAGAAGTTTAATACAAGTTTCATAGACAAGTTCCTTTATTGGAATTAACTTTGTTGCTTAAGTTGCAAAGAATATGGGTCAATTTGAAGTTGCTAAATTTTGTTGTCCTAGACTTATTTCTGTCTCCAATTTTTGCCCGGTAGATATACATTTCTGGAAGACTTCCCAATTTAAATTGTCTTGACACATCTTGCTGACATGTAAGATCCACATGATGGTTGACTAGGCACCAAACGAAGTCATATTTGTATGTAATATTATCCATAGAAATTGCTAATGGAGCTCGAGCTACATGGAGCCTGAAATTTGATATTTTCAAAGTTATAATTTTAAGGTTTCAAAAAATTAGAGAAAATGCACACATACCTATGGATTTATACCATTTGGCTGTAAAATACACAAATGTGCGAGCTAGGCAATACTAACAAAATCATGTATTTCTAGCACATGTACTATTCTCTATAGAAGTACATGATTTTTTTGTACAACTCACATGAAAACTTACTTCATAATGAAATTTTACACACATCTAGTATACATCTATAAGTACTTGTGTATATTCTTAGATGTTTCTGAAACTTAGAAGGTCAATTTTTAATAAAATTCGGGCTTCATGGAGCCCGGGAGCCAAAAAGCCTCACTTTATACTGGCCGATCGTTGTATGCTCATCTATAAGTAACAGAAGGAGCATACTATCTAGGGTGAGGATTGTACGAAGTTCCTGATCCATCAGTACCTTATTTCTGAGGTCAAATAGCTCATCAAGGAATACCTTATTCTCCAAAAATATGCGGCTTTGACATAAGCAAGGCATAACCACTAACAACACTGTCATATATAGTGAACATAACTCTATAGAATTTTTTTTCTTAAAAGTTGAGCTAAATCCTAACTACAGTGGATACATCACCATTTAGATGCTTTGACGTAGGTTTTCACTAAGAGAATTCAAAATTAAGACATGTTCTTAAACTGAAGCAGTATTTTTATCACAGAAAAAGTTCTGAAGCTGTTGAACCTTACCTTATGTAACAAGTTTTTTGCCTTCTTTGACCTGATATGCTTGACGATATTTCTGTTTGATTCTCAATTTGATCAAGCTCCTTCATGCTAAGTGGACCCATAAATACACCAAGTATATTGTACTACTATGACTGAGAGCTGATAAATTGGAGAAACATTGCAATATATATACAACAAGTAACTGTTCTGCCCCGTCTCTGTAAACTAGTACAAAGTAATCCTTGATGTTCAGACCCAAAATTTAAGCATCAAGTTTGTTCGACAAAAAAGGCAAGGAACATCATGAACAACTCTCCATGACTTAATTTTCCTATATGCATTGGCCTGTACAGCAGGTTCACTTTTCCTATATGCATTGGCCAGTACAAAAGGTTCACTTTTCAAAAAAAATTAGAGCAGACCTCATACACCCAAGAAAACCTGAAAAAAAATGAAGTTCAACCCCTCACTTTTCCTATATGCATTGGCCTGTACAGTTGGATTTGTTTCTGATTTTAGTGTTTTCAGTCTATTTTTCTATTTCTGCTTTAACATAACGGAATAACTAATGGTGGCTGCCTAATGATGACAGACTAAGTTTCTGATTTATTTTCTTATAGAAGTGTAGATTCATTGGTAGCAATTGTTTTCAGTGTCTCATGTTGCTTGTAGTGGTTTGTCCAAAATGTTGAATGATACTGCTTGGAGATGCATATATTGTTTAACTTCACATGCCAATGTATTTTCCATGTTGTGATGGAGGCCTTTTTTGCCTTGTCCACCCAAGAGGCCCTTGAGTTTGCCGGAATGTCGATTAACTTCCGTTCTGGCAAATTCGGGTACTCCATATGTCCTATTTTCAGCAAAGGTCATGCTGAAATTTTCCGTGAATTTTAGCATGACTTTGCTAAAAATAGGACATATGGGGTACTTGTGACTAATGCATGGGCCGGGGTATCTTAGTAGTTAATTAAGTAGGATCAAGTGCCCCGGCGTACTTGTGACTAATGCATGGCTTTTAGGGTGCCTCGGTGTCGATAAAAACCGAAATGATGAAAGCTTAGGCTTTTAGGGTGCCTCGGCGTCGAAAAACCCTCAATGATAAAAGCTTAGCTTTTAGGATGCGTCGGTGTCGACAAACCCTAAATGATGAGACCATAATCTTGTTCCTTGACAATAACCAACTTTTTGACCAAACTTTGTTCCTATTTAGAGAGAAACATGGCCAACAACGATGAGGCCGGGGGTTCGGGCGGCAAGGCATTCTGGAAGCTATCCCAGGAGATGGAGGAACAACCTCACTTGTATGAGGACGCCGCCTTCCCCACCGATCCTGAGACCACTGATGGTACCGCCGAGGATGACCCCACTGATGCCACCACTGATGGTGCCGCCGAGGATGCCACCACTGATGATGGCGGCGCACGCACAGATGGCAGCCAACCGAAGAGGCAACGGAAGGACCGGCGCCCGACCGTGCTCCGCACCCTCAAGGAGGAAGTTACTGAAGTGGACTCCGACGGGAATCCAATGGAGCCCGAACGAATAGTCAAGGGGTACTCACTTCAGCTCGGGTGCATTCTCCGGAGCACCGTCTCGATCAACACCGAGAACCTGAGGCATCCTGACCGAGGGAATTTGCGCAACCTCCTCTTCATGAAGCTGCACGAACGATACAAGTTCCCCGCTGAATTTGAAAAAACAAGCCTCAAAGGGAATAAAGTGAACAATGCTGCCCTCACGAAGATGAGCAAGGCCCTGTCTACTTGGAAAAGCAATGTGAAGAGAATGATCAAGAAAGGTGAGAGTTATGAGAAGATCAAGGAGAAAAATCCTTCGATCACCGAAGATGACTACAATGACTTCAAGATCAATTGCTCGAGCACTGCAAACTCCGAATCAAGTAAGTGGGGGAAAGAAATGCGGGAGCTGAACTTAGGGGAACACACACTCGGTCCGGCGGTTACAGAGTGGCGGAGCCTGTATGGGACAAGGAGGAGGCGGACCGTGCCGAGCAAGGCCTACCGCCCCTCTTCGATAAATACGGTGACAAGCAGACAAGGAACTTTGTCAGGGCCCGATACAAGAAGGACCCGAAAACAAAGGAGCTTACCACGGATCCGAAGACCAGGGCGCTTGAGCTTGTTCTGGTAAGGAATACACCCCCGCGTAATTAGTTCCATATGGTCGCATTCTAATTAATGAAGCCAAATTTCTAAATGGTTCACATTCCTTCCGCAGGCGACTGAAAGCAGTAGCACGGGGTCGACTAAGAGCAACCCTTGGGACACCACTCTAAATAGGGCGTTGAATGTAATGAAGAACAAGGATAAGCTCAGTAAGCCGACGTTAGCTGGTCGTGTGGCCGGCAAAGGCTTGTCGACAAAATGGTCGTCATACTATAACACTAGTGGGCGAAAGGAGAAAAAGACCAGCTCAGAAAGCCAGGCGCGCGAGGTTCAAGAACTCAGGGCACAGGTGGCGCGGATTCCGGAGATTGTCCAAGAGCAAGTGCAACAGCAACTCGGAGCGACGATCACCGCCATTGTGCCTACCTTGATCCAGGGGATTAGTGTGTGGATTGCGGGCGGCCAACAGGGGCCGCCCCCGATTCCTAGCTTCACGGCCAGCAACTCGCAGAACGCGATGGCGGGGCCATTGGTGTCTCCGGCGCTGGCACGGGAGCTTAATGCACCCGGGTGTACGCCGGCCGGCACCTCTGCAGCAAGCGGCCCCTCTATCAACTGCACGCCCGCTGTTGGCGGTGCCTCGACATTAGCCGAGCTCGATGCCATCATCACGGTAACTAATTAAGCCTCTCTCGGTCGAGGACTTCATCTCCTTGCCTTTGACTGGGCATCCCTAACGCCCTACATGTTTTCGCAGGGCGCCGCCGACGTTCCGTGCACTCTCCTGCACTTCGTGAACAACGAGTTGGTCGATGTCGCCAAGGGCAAAATCGTTCAACCGTGCAACCCCTTGTTCCACGGTACCCAGATGCCACCCAACTTGTTTAGGGTTCAACTGGTTCGGGTGCTGCCAGGGTGCGACGAGTTGTTACCTCCGATTCGACCCGTCGGGGCCGACGATGATGACGTGATGACCCTCAGCGCCTGCCTGAGCTGGCCCCTGCTTTGGCCGAAGAGCCAGATTCGTTTGGGGGCGGGGGACACCACCCCAAAGACAACACCGCCAGTCGTGCTGGCGCCAAGTCGGCCCCATGGCAAGACTGCCGCAACGGTGCCGGACATCCCTATGCCACTAGATCCAAACATGCATATGGCACAGGATCAGAACGGCGATGACGGCGATACATTTGCCAACGTCGATCAGTGCTTTGCCGATCATGGGTACGGTGGTGACTTCATGGGGCCTCCTTCTCAAGAACCCAACCCAACAAAAGACGTGCGCGATCTAGCTGGTACCACGGAGAAGCCAAGTTGCAACAGGCGTCGTCTGCTGTTCAGCTCTCAGGAGACGCCTCCAGCTGCCGACTTCACCGAGCCTCAGATAGCGAGGTGCAAAATATTATCAGCCCCAACACACTCAAGAAGGCGGTCTGTGAGCAGAACTCGGTCCCATTACAGGAGAAGAAGAAGGCACGCAAAAGAAAGACTGACAAGGGTGCGGGCCAGCCGGCACCGAGTACGATCCATGCTCAGGATGGGCCACCTTCACCTGAGGATATCTCGAGGAGGGTGCATGTGGCGGGTAGGCCGATGCTACCGAGAAATATGCTCGATGCTGCAACCGGTGCTATACGGAGTCTGCATGACAGTGTTCTTTCTTTGGAGAAGCGGCGTCTCGGAGAGAAGGATGTGGCATACCCGGTTTTCGCGGCCAAGGTGCCAGAGGGCAAGGGCTTTGTGGATAACTCCATCGGGGGTACGATCGTCCTGCGGTTTGATGACATTCACGCTATGTTGAACCTTCATCCGCTGCACTACACCTTCGTTCGGCTATTTTCGCTGAGTATGGAGATGCGGATCATTCGCGACAAGACCCCGGACATCGTGATAGTCGACCCCTTCTACATGCGTGCCAAGATCTTGGGCAGCGCTGGGGACCGGCAAGTCGCGAGTTCTTACCTCGAAGGCATCATTCTGGAAAACCAAGATAAGGATAACTTCCTCGTGCCTTACTTTCCCGAGTAAGTCCTCCCCTCAACCGCCCCGTAACATATGAATTCTTAGATTTCGATCGTTTTTCTTTTAACATTTCGTGTTTTCTGCAGTGACACACGTTGCACGCTCATCCTCCTAAGCCCCAAATATTCCATGGCCACGTATTTCGACCCGGACCGTCAGTCGAACATAGACTACACAAATGTCAAGAAGGTTCTTGATGATGTTCTCCCCGGCTACGTCAAATCTGGAGGCACCTTCACCAGGCCTATTCGTAAGTACGGCAAGCACGTGTTCTCCCACAATACGACGTTCTGCTACGTCAAGCAGCCGCCTGGCGGTCAGAAGGGTGCCTACTACGCCATCCATCACATGCGGGCGATCGTAAGGGACCATCATCAACTTCTGCTACCGAGTAGACTCAAAGATTGGGCCGCGAGCGTGTCGGCAATCCAGGACAAGGACATCAGACAAGAATTCTTTCGCATCCAGTCGGAGTTTGCGGAAATCATCCATCAAGATGTCCTTCGTACCTCGGGGCAGTTCTACCTCAGAAATCAACCGTCCAACAGTGACATCGACACAATCTTACAAATGCAGGCTGACAACGCCCGTTGTTTCATGACTCCCATGATAGACGGCGGCTTCATCCACGCTCCGGTCCCTTGAGTCGAGTTGAAAGCAGTGATGCTGTGTCTAGTTCTGAAACATCGATTGGCTCATGTTGTAATTAAACTTTAATGAACTTGTAGTATGTCTCTTTGGTTTTGAGAGTCGTTCAACTTAGATGTAATCGATGCTATTAATGTCTTGCTTTTCTCTTCCGATCGTTCTGTTGCATACTTATATATTGCTTATGTATTGTCTGTGAATTGGTACTAACGTTTCGTTTGGCTACTGCATAGCGATGCCATGGTATGTCGTGTACAAGGGTAAGGTTCCCGGAGTCTACAACGACTGGGAGGAGTGTCGGAGACAGGTTCACCGATTCAGCGGTAACAGTTACAAAGGGTACACCACTAGGGCCGAGGCCGAATCTAGATACGCCCGCTATCTAGCGGGAGAGGGGAGGGAGCGTTGGAGGAACCGGATGAAGATGAGTTTCATCGTGATGATGCTCATCGTGATGACCACAGCTCTCTTCTATGTGATGGTAGTTTAGATGATCGATATCGACTTGTAATGTGAAGAAAAACTCGCGGTCTCGAGACTTGTAATATAATGTTCTATCTTTGTTCGTTCTTTTCAATTCAGAGACTAAAATGATGAATCATATTCAGAGACTAATCTTCTATTGTATTTGATGAATCTGTTGTTGATGTGTGTTGTCTATATTTTGTCCAATTATACATTTTGTAACCTGTGCAAAAAAACAGAAAATAAAAAAAATAAAAAAACCTAATATTCATACTAATGGCGCATCACATCATAGTGCGCCATTAGTATGCCAAAGGATACTAATGGCGCATCATTAAAAAGTGCGCCATTAGTATGCCGAAGTTACTAATAGCGCATCATGTTGTTGTGCGCCATTAGTATGCCAAAGCACCTGGGTATACATGGCCCCCTGGGAGGCATACTAATGGCGCACTGTTGTATATACTAATGGCGCATCTAAGGTGCACCATTACTATACCAGTTACTAATGGCGCACCAGTGGTGCGCCATTAGTAAAATATACTAATGGCGTGGCACTAATGGCGCACCACTAATGCGCCATTAATGGCCAAATTAGGTGTGCCATTAGTAGGCCTTTTCCTAGTAGTGTCGTGCTGGATGAAGATATCGAAAGCGAAGACGTAAAGATCAATATGAAGTATGGGTCATGAAGATTGTATCAGCTTTGTGTTACCTCTGTCTCCTTACCTCGCGTCTTGAATCTCGGGGCGAGATACTTGTTTAGTGGGGGTGAGTTGTCACATCCCTAGCTTCTGGTACTGCCTAATGTTGCATCTTGTTGCATCATGTTTAAATTTTATTTAAGTTGAATTGGGGATGACAGAACCCCCAGCACCACCTTAAACCAACTAGGGTTACTAAAATCATTTTCAATGAACCCAAAATGCCCTTCTAAAATGTTCATCATCTTTGCCTTGGTCTAGAACCTCTCATAAAAATGGTGCACACTTTTCTAGGACAACAGAGGGTCACTGGATTAAATAATTAGTTAATTGCATTTGGGCATTTAAATGGTAGTAAGTATTTTAAATGTCCAAATAATCCCAAACCAAAATGTTCCATGTTTGATATATTCTAAACATTGGGCATGCACAGTTTGGTGATTTTTGAAAGTGCCTAGAGATTTTTAGTAATGACACAAACTTACGGAACAAAAGAAAAATAGAAATAAAAGAAAGAGAGAGAGAGAGAGAAGGACCTACCTGGGCCAGTTGCCTGGCCGGCCCAGCTCGCTGGCCCAGCCCACTGGCCTCCTCCCTATCGTCTTCTACCCCTGCCAGGAGGACGAAGGCGCGTGCTTGCCGCGCGCGTCCACGCGCGAGCCACCTTCTGCTTCCCCGAAGCGCCCCGAGCCTTCCGTAGCGCCACGCCACCCACCCAGACCCGTATGGATCGATCTCTCCCTCCCTCGCTCTTCCCCTCGCCCATTCCCCGCCATGGTCGAAGCCTCCATGGACGCGCCGCCGTAACTCTATTCCCACAGCCACCCCCTCGCCCTCTTCCCATGACCACGACTTCCGTCGCATCGTCCTGGTCGTCTTCACCAAGCCAAGTAGGCTGGGAGGCCTTTCTTCCTCGCCTAGGCCGTCGTCTCCAACCTCGGAGGGTCGAGATCGTCGTCGCCGTATGTCGTCATCAGGCCTCCCCCGAGCTCGACGTCTCCTTAATTCAACCCGATGGGAGCTCACGGACCTATTCCCCCTCCTCTCCTACTTGTGTTCTTGCTCGAGCCCCATTCCCCACCTCTGTCGAGGCTCTCCGCCGCCATGGTCAACAAGCTCCGCGCTCCTGAGCTCGGCCGCTCGCCCGAGCATCACCGGTGTGCTCGCCGCGCTCCTGCGAACCCGAAACACCCACGCGTTCTCCCTGCCGTGCCCTATAGTGCCATCTCCGCAGTTGTCCGAGCTCCGGCCGCCGCCTCGCTCGCCGCAGTTGCCGCTACCGGTCACCCCAGTCGTAGCCACAACCACCGTTGAACGCGCCGCGTCACGGCTATTCCAATGAGACCAGCTGCGCGTCCTCCCGATGCCGGAGTTGGCCGGACGGCGAGCGCCGTCGTGCTCCGGTCATCGCCGGCGCTAAACACTGACGTGGCTCATTAGTTTAGCACTAATGATGCCATTAGTTAACCATGTGCCATTCACAGATGGGCCCCACGTCTAATTAACCCAGGTTTTACTTTATTTTTAGTTCAGCTTATAAGCCAGCAAGACCCACACGTCAGTGTTGACTACGCTGACGTAGCCATTAACCAGGCCCACCTGTCTTTGACTCTAGGCAACACTGGGTCACTGACCAGTGGGCCCCACAGGTCAGGTTTGACCTGGGCCGTGCCGTTGACCTGCTGACATCACTGTGAGGTCATGCTGACGCAATAATTCCTTTCTGGAATTTAAATAAATCTTAAATGATTTCTTATTTTCAGAAAATATCCAAAACTTGAAAAATCATAGAAGGTAATCTATAGCTCCAAATGAAATAAATCATATATGAAAAATTATCAAAAAAAATCAAGGAATCCATCTGTACCATTTTCATGCATGTTTGAGCAAGCTAACCTCACTGTTTAGGATGAAACATGATTAGGGAAAATTTCATAATAGGTTTGTAGTTGGAATTTGATATAGTTTTGAATTCCACTTCGATTAAAATGACTTTTTGTTGCATTAGCCCAAAACACATTCATATTGCCATGTCATAGCATGCATCATATTGCTGCATATCGTCAAGTGTTGATTGTGTTCTTTCTCAGTTGGTGGTGTTTGTCCCCCTCAGTAGACGTTGATCCAGCGATGAATTCGATGACACCGATGAAGAGCTATACTATTTTCAGAAGTGCCAGGAAAGCAAAACCCCCTTGTTCATTCCGATACAATCCCACTCTCTCGCTCCTGATCTCTTTTAATGCATTAGGACAACACCGTTTCAATTGTTACATGCTGCGGTAGTTGAACCCCTTTCCTCTACATGACCTATCATTGCCACAGTAAATAGATGAGACCCACTAGCATGAGTAGGAGTTGTTTGAGCCCTGATGTGCCTACTCATTCATGCTTGTTTGTCATGCCTGCTACTGCTTAGAGTTGAGTCAGGTCTGATTCATCGGGGATGAATTGGAATGGTGTTGAACATGTTCTACTGTGTGTGAGCTAAGTGTGTGAACACGATTTGGTAAAGGTAGCGGTGAGAGGCCATGTAGGAGTACATGGTGGGTTGTCTCATTGCAGCCGTCCTCAGGAACTGAGTTCTGTGTTTGTGATCCATGAACAGTTACTACCACACACTGCGTTCCGGTAACTCGGCCCCTCTTGGCTTATTAATGAACTCGATCTCTGTCCAGGAGTTGCAATTAGTTTCTGGTGTTTGTAGGTAGTGTTAGTAGTCTACCAAGTGGCACCCGGTACAGGTGGGCTTGGGACAGATTAGGCACAGTGGCACGGTGTACCAAGTGGCACGTGAATGGTGGGCTTGGTAACCCTGCTCACATCGTTTGCGGCCATGAGCGACACCCCGGCCGGATCTCCTTGCGGATGGAACTTGAATAGGCGATAAATCTGGACTAGAGACTTGTTGGTTAGTCAGGTCGTGGCCGACTCCCTTGCCCGGCTTCCGCTTGAAGGTTGCCGAGGTACATGACGTGTACAGGGCGATAAGTGGCGAGAGCATGTGTGAAGAAGTACACCCCTGCAGGGTTATCATTATCTATTCGAATAGCCGGATTCCTCGGATATGGAAACTTGGACCCCTTGCATAGTTCATAGACAAGTGAATGTGGATACTCTTAAATGCGCAAGATAAGCGTGAGTGCCATGGATGGCGTTCTCGTAGGGAGACGGGAGCGGATTCATAGTCGTGTATTGATATGGTGAATATGTGGACTTGTGTGCGCCACCTCAAAGAGTTACTTGAAGTCGTAGTTCAGGATAGCCACCGAGTCAAATCTGGCTTACTACAGTTAAACTCCACCACCCCTTAATTGATACTGATGCATATGTAGTTAGTTCTGATGTAAGTCTTGTTGGGTACATTTGTACTCACGTTTGCTTAATTTATGTTTTTGCAGAGAGATTTCAGTCTTGCTAGTAGTTCCACATGGACTTCGACGTTTAGCTTGTTACCTCAGCTACGATCTTGTACCCTTGGGAGGGTCTTGTAGATAGTCAGGCTTCTCAGCCTTTGTCATTTGTAGTTGTCTGTACTCAGACAAGTTAAGCTTTCGCATGTGCTTGTTGCTTGTATGCTCTGTATGTTCGGTCATGAGACCCATGTTTGTAATATCTCGCTCCTCGGAGCCTAATGAATAAATACTTGAGTCGTAGAGTTATGTTGTGATGCCATGTTGTATTTACACATATTGAGCATATTGTGTGTATGATTGAAATGCTTGGTATGTGTGGGAATCGACAATCTAGTTGTTTATCCTTGGCAGCCTCTCTTATGGGGAAATGTAGTCTAGTGCTTCCATGAGCCATAGTTGTCCGCTATAGCCCGGTTCACCGGAGTCCTGCTAGCCCAGCACTACTGCTCAGGACACTTGACTGGCCGGCATGTGATTCACTTCGTTCATGTGTCTGTCCCTTCGGAGAAATGTCATGCGGTGACATCCAGAGTCCTGCCTAGCCTGCTATAGCCCGGTTCACCGAAGTCCTGTTAGCCCGGTGCTACAGCCCGGATTCGCACGCTGCTGACCGACATGCTCGATGTTGATTCATGTATGCCTGTCCCCGTAAGTTAGTGCCACTTTGGGTTCACGACTAGTCATGTCGGCCCGGGTTCTCTGTCATATGGATGCGAGCGACACTATCATATACGTGAGCCAAAAGGCGCAAACGGTCCCGGACCATGGTAAGGCGACACCCGTGGGAATACCGTGCATGAGGCGCCAAAGTGATATGAGGTGTTACCGGCTAGATTGATGTGGCTTGGAATCGGGGTCCTGACAATGCACCCACAACTCAGAAAAATCGTATGTTCCTTTGAGTTGTCCCTCTTTAGTTATCTTCTGACCTTCGTCTATCAATTGATAGTGAAGAGTGTGTGTGCATTCATGTTCATCGATGACTATTCTTGTGGTCCGTCAAGCCATTCTACTCCAGAATGACTAGGAGAAACAAACTCCAATACCTCATCCATATCTAGGATTGGGTCAATGTAGTTGTATCCCGCAGATCAAAATGCCAATCCAGCTTTTGTTTTGTTCTACCCTGGAGTATATATTACCGTATTATATCAAGAATGTCATGGGAATTGCACATCATCTTATGAATTGTTGGTACAGTGATACTCCTCGCCATCATTATTCATTCCTCGGTCTCCATGTTGTTGTGACCGGAATGCCGACAAGAGAACTGTGATGTGTGAAATCAATACTCCTAGCAACCCAGATGCTTGGTAGTTAAGGGACAACAATCTCATTCTTAACGTGTTGGTTATTCAATGATCATCTTGAGATTGATCGTGTTACCTAGTCCATTTTTCCTGGTGCACTCCTTGATCAATGAGTTAGGATTGTGTCAATCCCTTGCTCTTTTGATCATATCATCTTGCTCTGAAAAGCAAGATTGTTCTCGAGCTTAGTAACATATCGGTGGTTCGTGATTTTCCGAATATCTTGTCGGAAGTATTACCAAGTTGTCACCTGACCGCAATGTTGAGTTCGTGATCATGTTGGTTTTCCTCTAAACCACCCATTCTCCAAGATTCTATGTTGGATATCCTGAACTAGTCGGTTGACCTAAACAACAACTTGGAGAGTTGGATGATGAAAGCTTGTCCCACTTAGTTCATTTCGGAAGGGATATCCTTGTGTTGTGTGTTTGTTGAAGAAAGATGGTATCTTCATCGATTGATCCTTGTGATCAATTGCCAGCGTTATTGTCTTATCCAATCTTTGATTTGAGCATGGACTATCATCAAATCAAATCAGAACCAACAATTATCGTAATGTTGTCTTACTCGTGGTTGTCTCCTCGAGCATACACCATTATATCTTTTGGGTGTGACCAATGCTATCACCGTGTTCATTTAATTGTGGAATTCCATCTATCTAGAAACCTGGATGGGTTGTTGTTGAGCCCATCGACAACATCCTTATTATATCCATGATTTTGTTGAACATTAAGCTAGTGTTGGAAACTTTTGAAGGCATTTCTTCATGCTAGCTCATGAAGCATATGTTCGCATGAAAGAAGTGACTTCCTTTAATTCATGTGCAATCGATGCAAGTTGCTGCCGTGAATTCAAGAAAGTTAGTTTTGCTTCCTTGGAATCATCCCAATTCAGTCATGCATATGTGCGAAGTATTCCGTGGTCTGGAGACTTGCAACCTTCATTCTATATGTATCCCTAGCACACCAAGCCACTAACTGATTTGTTGAAGGAGAAGAAGGTCCTTCCTAAGAGCTAATCATATGACTTATGAAAGGACTTCGTTATCCGTGATGATTGTTCCCAACCAGAACTCGGTAGTGTTTCATTGTAAGATTACTACGTGGTCATGCTTGTCGAGGACAGCGTATTCACATGTGTGTAGCAGAACCCGCTCATGTTTTGGAGCTTACTACCATAGTCCATTTCCCGAGAATCTCGCAACGTCATCTCGTCGATTTGTGTTGCTACCTTTCTTTTCCAGACATGTCGTCTGAAATATCCCGTTACCAACTAGATTTGAATCTCAGGCAGATATGGTGGTTGAAACATTCCCAACATTTGCATTTTGCTCCCAGCTTGCACCCACCATTGTGCCATTTTACTATGGTCTGCCTTTTCGGTAATTGTTTCAGGATCATCTTCAAAAGTGGGCTTACCATGGGTCCCATCCATCTCCAATGATAAGCAAAATTCACTCTTTGCGTTGTCTGCAACAAGGTAGTCCACATCATCCATTCTAGTCTGAGTATGCCACTCTTTCGAACTCCTTTAAGCAGTCGTTTGTGAATTGCCCTAGACTGTTACCAAGAGTCTCAATGATCCATGTATCAGAAGTAATTCTTTTTGCCTAAGGGAATTTCTATGAGTCACCTTCTCTAAGGTTCCCTGTTATGGCATAAAGGGCAATTACCTTCCTCGCTACCTTGAGACCGTCCACCATATTCTTCAACATAGAATTTTTGCCCATCCAACTGAAACTTGTCATCTCTACCTCTTTCCATTGCTTCTGATGTGTGTTTTATGCTTCGAGGAGATCGTTTTCTGTAGAATTTGCTTCTATCTTGATCGTGTTAGATGAAGACCTCAAAAGCAAAGATGTCAAGATCAATTCGAATAAATGAATCAACATCTTTGAGAAGGGCAATTAGATCATGAAGATCGTGTTAGCTTGTGTCCCTCTGTCTTCTTACCTCACGTCTTGAATCTCGGGACGAGATTCTTGTTTAGTGGGGGTGAGTTATCACAGCCCTAGATTTTGATTGCAGTTAGTTGCATAAGAATACATGCATCATGTTTAATTTTTTGAAACCTGAAATGGGGATGTTGAAACCCTAGTACCAAATCAAAGTCAATCAGGTTCAACTTGAAGTCTTTTCAATGTACTCGACATGCCCTTTAGAAAAGTTCATCACTTATCAATTGGTTGAAAACCTTTGACAAAATGGTGCACATTTTTCTAGGTCATTTCTGGATTGTTGAATTAAATAATAAAGTATTGGAATTTGGGCATTTAAATGCTATAAATATTTTAAATGCTTAAATAATTCTGAAACTAAATGTGGGCTGTTAGAAATAATTCTAAAACTGCTGACAAATATTTTCAGGAGTTTTGGAAATGTTTAGTATTTTTGCTAAATCGAAAACAAAAAGCAAAATAGAAAATAGAACAAAATAAGAAAAACACACACACAGAGAGAGAGAGTTCACCTGGGCTGACCTGCGGCCCAGCCGTTTGGCCCAGCCCACTGTTGTAGTGGCCAAGCCCCAATGCCGCGTCCTTCAACCTCGTGCCAGAAGCCATGAGGGCGTGTGCCCGCGGTGCGCAAGCACGTGCACGGCCACCGATGGCCACCTCCTGCTTGCCTCATCGCCTTGACCCTCCCTGGTGCAGCCACGCCACCCCCTCGACCCACTCTCGCTCTCCCAGTACCTCCCCCTCCTCTGGCTCTGTCCCTCGCACCACCCGAGTGCCGTCGTTGCTGCCCCTCACGGTTGCCACGGCCAGAGCGACCTCCTTACCCTCTGTCTAGCCCAGAAGCGCTGCCTCATCTGCCTCTTCCTCTTCGTCGACGCACGCGACGCCGAATGCCCCCAAGCAACGACCCCGAGATCTTCTTCAACCTCAGGTCGCCGAGATTGCCATCGCCATTTTGTCATCGTCTTCGCCTCCCCTAGCTCTCCGTCTACCTCGTCCGACCCGCTGTGAGCTCCTAAGCCGTCCCCCTTACTTCCTTGCTCGTTTGCCTCGCCTAGGCCGTAGTTCCACCCGAGCCGTGAGCTCCTCGCCACCGGCGATGATGCAGTCGCGGCCAAGGTCACTGCAGCCCGTGTCCGAGCACACAAGCGTGCTCAAAACCTCTCCACGCACCCGTAGCCACCACCAGCTCCACCTCCCGAACATCCTAGCGATGAACTCGAGCACGGCCGAACCACGGCCGCCGCAAACCTCGTCGCCGGCGTTGATTCCGATGGCCCCCGCGTCCAACTCCGTTGCCCCTTGATGCGGACGAGTAAGGGTTATTCCCTGATGGCCTGAGCACATCAAACCACCGCCTGTAGCACGTTCCCGAGCGTCGCCGCCGTGTTTGTGTGATGGCCGGTGTTCAACTCCGGCGTGCTGACATGGCTACGTCATTAGCCGCTAACATCCCTACTAATTAACCCCTGGTGACACTGACAGCCGGGCCCCGCTACCTAATTAAACATGGTTTAGTGCCTATTTAGTTTTAACTAACACGGTGGCCCCACGCGTCAACTTTGCCCTTGCTGACGTGGCCCTTGACCGACCCCACCCGTCAGTGAGCCATGCCAGCAATGTGACACTGACCTATGGGTCCCACAGGTCAGGTTTGACCTGGCCGACACAGTTGACCTGCTTACATCAGCCTTGCACAATGCTGACACAGTAATGCATTTTATGGATTTAGTTTAATTTTCGTAATCCAGGAAATTCCAGGAAATGTTTAAAACTTCAAAAATCCTTAGAAATTCAACCATAACTCCAAATGAAATAATATATATATATATATGAAAAATGACCAGAAAAATCCAACCTATGCATCTGTACCTTTTCCATGCATGTTAGAACAACTTATGGCTTATGTTTAGGGCAAATCAAATAAATGGAATTTGCATATCCACATATGGAGTTTGCATATGAACCCTTGGTTCATATGGACTTCATTTAAATTGCTGCTAGTTGCATTAGCTCAAATCCCGGCATGTTGCCATGTCATGATCATGCATCATATTGTTACATTGCATTGATTGTGTTCTTTCTTTGTTGCCGGTGTTTGTCCCCTCTCAGTAGACGTTGTTCCGACAATGTGTTCGATGACACCGATGAAGAACTATACTATCTTCAGAAGTGCCTGGCAAGCAAAAACCCCTTGTTCATTCCGATACAATCCCACTCTCTCGCTTCTGCTCTCTTTTACTACACTAAGACAATAATGCTTCAACTGTTACCTGCTGTGGTAGTTGAACCCCTTTCCTCTGCATGACCTGTCATTGCCACAGTAAATAGATGAAACCCACTAGCATGAGTAGGAGTTGTTTGAGCCCTGATGTACCTAATCATTCATGCTTGTTTGTCATGCCCGCTACTGCATAGAGTTGAGTCAAGTCTGATTCATCGGGTATGAATTGGAATGGTGATGAACATGTCCTACTGTGTGAGCTAAGTGTGTGAACATGATTTGGTAAAGGTAGCGGTGAGAGGCCATGTAGGAGTACATGGTGGGTTGTCTCATTGAAACCGTCCTCAGGAACTGAGTTCTGTGTTTGTGATCCATGAACAGCTACTACCATGCCTTGGGACCGAAACCAATGGACCCTCTCAACTTATTAATTGCCCCTGTCCTCTATCCGGGAGTTGCAAGTAGTTTCTGGTGTTTATAGTATACTGGAGGCCATGCGCAGCACTGACCCTCGGGGTGGGCTGTGATGCGGTAGGTACGTGGCACGGTGTACTGGGTGCCCGTTTGGTGTCCCGAGAACCCTACACACATCGTTCGGGGCCGTATGTGGAAAACTCGGCCGGACTCCCTGCGGATGGAACCTGTATAGGCGATAAACCTGTACTAGGGACTTGTGTGGTTAGTCAGGTCATGGCCGACACCCTCGCTGGGCTTCCACTTGAAGGTTTCCGAGTACATGTCGTGTAAACTGCGATAAGTGGTGAGAGCGTGTGTGAAGAAGTACACCCCTGTAGGGTTAACATCATCTATTCAAATAGCCGTGTCCACGGTAAAGGACCTCTGGGTTGCCTATACAGTTCGTAGACAAGTGAAAGTGGATACTCTAAAATGCGCAAGATAAGCATGAGTGCTATGGATGGCGTTCCCTTAGGGAGACGGGAGCGGATCCATAGTGGTGTATTGATTGGTGAATATGTGGACTCGTGTGCGCCACCTCAAAAGAGTTACTTGCAGTCATTGTTCAGGTTAGCCACTGAGTCAAACCTAGCTTGCTGCAGTTAAACTCCACCACCTCTTGTTAATACTGATGCATATGTAGCTAGTTCTTATGTAAGTCTTGCTAAGTACATTTGTACTCATGTTTGCCTAATTTATGTTTTTGCAGAGAGACTTCAGTCTCACTAGTAGTTCCGCGTGGACTCCAACGTTTAGCTTGTTACCTCAGCTACTATCTTGTGCCCTCAGCAGGGTCTTGTAGATAGTCAGGCTTCTCAGCCTTTTTCATTTGTAGTTGTCTGTACTCAGATAAGTTAAGCTTCTGCATGTGCTTATTGCTTGTATGACTTGAATGCTGGGTCATTAGACCCATGTTTGTAATATCTGGCTCCTCGGAGCCTAATGAATAAATACTTTGAGTCATAGAGTTTTGTTGTGATCCCATGTTGTATTTGCACATATCGAGCATATTGTGTGTATGTTATTGAAATGATTGGTATGTGTGGGATCCGACAACCTAGTTGTTTATTCTTGGTAGCCTCTCTTACGAGGAAATGTCTCCTAGTGCTTCCACTGAGCCATGGTAGCTTGCTACTACTCCGGAACACTTAGGCTAGCCGGCATGTGTCCTTCTCCGTTCCTGTGTCCGTCCCTTTGTGGAAATGTCATGCGTTGTTCCTTTAAGTCCTTGTAGCTTGCTACGACTTGGGTTCATACGTTGATGACCGACACATTCCTTGTTGGGTCATGTATGCATGTCCCTGTAATTTAGTGTCACTTTGGGTTTATGACTAGTCATGTCGGCACGGGTTCTCTGTCATATGGATTCTAGCGACACTATCATGTACGTGAGCCAAAAGGCGCAAACAGTCCCAGGCCAGGTAATGTGGCACCCGTGGGAATACCGAGCGTGAGGCCGCAAACTGATATGATGTGTTACATGCTAGATCGGTGTGACTTAGGATCGGGGTACCGACACTAATGTGCTATTAGACAACGGACCATGCACGTGCTAACCGCGATTGTGAACCTCAGTGCTTCCCATTGTTTCCCTGCAACACATATACGGTAGTTAGTCATCAGGTTAAGTAAGGGTTCGCATGCTATCTGTAAAATCTGTTGATGAAAAATAATCACATTGCAGATTCATTAGATTAATTGAAGCCACATGGAAAACCCATTTATCCAAACCAAGCATGATTAAGAACTAGGAAATATAGCACTTGTATATGTTTCTCATGTATTAAGTGCAGCCAAATTCGATTTATTCCTCACATGCACAACAATACAAAATTCTACCCATGACAATTGGACATCGCATTGCAGAATTGAAGCAACCAGTTAACTAAACATGACAAAAAATGAACCAAACATTAATTGTAGCAATATAGAAGATCCTGCCACATTGTAAAAATTGAGCACTACATTGCACAATATAACATACTCCTAATAGAAGATCAGATAGTTAACCAAACAGTTAACTACAGCTAATTGTAGCAATTGTATTTGTTTCTTATGTATTTACTACAGCCAAATTCAATTTATTCCTCACATGGTATACAATAACAGAATGCACCCACAATTTTGTAAATATAAATTCGATTTATTTCTCACATGGAAGACAATATGAAATCACATCCTGAAGAATTGAACATCACATTTGCAGAATTGAACCAAATAGTTAATTGAAGACGACAACTAATTAACAAAACAGTTAATAAGTGAGCACCACACTGCATGACATATAGAACATATACACTAGAGCAACATATTGCATGGTAAAATTAGATAGCATAATTCACTAGAATTTGTGAAGGAAAGGCAGGAGCAGCACAGGCAACGGGTAAACCGAGCATGCTTAACCGACGTAACTACCAAATGGCAAGGTGCTCCTTCAAGATCTCGGGGTCGGCACGAATGGTAGCCATCGCGACCTCATCCATGCGTGCGGCAGCGATTTGCTTCTCTGCTGCCAAATGCTCCTTGAGGTCCCGTCTATACTATGTGCACCATGGCTTAGGACGACGCTTATTTGGTGGAGGGATCGGTGATTTGGGTGGAAGGTGTCGAGCTCGCGCCAGCGGTAGGGGCATGTGGGATGTGGAAGGAGGAGGAGGATGGGGGTCGGTGTGGATTACCTGCCTAGATAGGTGAGGTCGTGGAGCATGAAGGAGGGTCCGCCGACGAGGAGGCGGCGGCGCTGCAGGCAAGGAGTGAAGGTTTCAAATTGGAAAGGAAGGCGAAAAGAGGGGAAATGTGGCTTTTGGTAAGGGGGAGCGGCGGGGAGGTAGATATTTCCGTGGAAGCCGAAAATTTGGAATTACTTCAGCCAAAAAACTGGCGCGCAAAGTATCATCAGACACGGTCCCTTATTTAGACACGGCCCGAAGATATTTTGTGTTGCGTCTCACACGGTCGGTTATAATAAACTGTGTGGGATATGTTGATTTTTCGTCTTCATTTGAATTACATAATGGGGTCACAGTAGCCATGGACGGTGTATGAATTACTAGACCTTTTATCCGTAGTAATCATAAAAGATTTGGAATTATTCAGGATTCGTTTGGACATTTTTATGCATTGAGTTTTTAATGCATTTATGTGCATAATTCAAATTTTAACTACATGCACATGCTCCAGTGCATATAAATTCTTTGAAAAATCAAATCTTTGTCCTTGGGTGCATGCTTAGGTCCCATGCAAGAAATGGGAATGAATTTCAAACACCAGGGCACCGTTGATTGTAGGGAAAAAATAGAGATGCCTGGTTTTTAAATTCTAGTAAATACAAAACTCGTCCGAAATTCATGAAACTTGGCATGCTATCATCGAGCGGCATCAACATGTCGTGGTACAAATTTTGTCCCATTTGGGGCAGGTTTGGGTATATGCTTCTCACAAACCGGAGCTTCTCACAACAAGCATGATAGTTTTTGGTAGGGAACATCCCACCTTTTGGGACGAAACGGTATCCATTGCCTCTTATTGCATTCAATTTTGTTTTCTCATGTCAACATAGAACAACAGGAGTGTTGTGTGAATTTTTGTGATGTTTCGAGGTTCGTTTGTACATTTTCATGCATTAACTGAGTTTTCAATGCATATATGTGCATAATTCAAATTTGAACTACATGCACATGCTCCATTGCATATAAATTGGTTGAAAAATCAAATCTGTGTCCTTGGGTGCATGCTTAGGTCACATGCAAGAAATGGGAATGAATTACAAACACTAGGGCACCCTCAATTGCCGGCAAAACATTGAGATGCCTACTTTTTAAATTCTAGTAAATCTGAAACTCATCTGAAATTCATGAAACTTGGCATGCTATCATAGAGCGGCATCAACATGCCGTGGTACAAATTTTGTCCCATTTGGGGCAGGTTTGGGTATATGCTTCTCACTACAAGCATGATGGTTTTCGGTAGGGAACGTCCCACCTTTGGGGATGAAACGATATCCATTGCCTCTTATTCCTTTCTCATTTTTTTCTCGTGTCAAAGTAGAACACCAGGAGTGTTGTGTGAATTTTTGTGATTTTTCGGGGTTCGTTTGGACATTTTTATGCATTAACTGAGTTTCCAATGCATTTATGTGCATAATTCAAATTTGAACTACATGCCCATGCTCCAGTGTATATAAATTGGTTGAAAACTCAAATATGTGTCCTTGGGTGCATGCTTAGGTCCCATGCAAGAAATGGGAATGAATTTCAAACACCAGGGCGTCGTTGATTGCCGGCAAAACCTTGAGATGCCTGGTTTTTACATTCTAGTAAATCCAAAACTTATTTGAAATTCATGAATCTTGGCATCCTATCATGGACCAGCATCAACATGCCGTGGTACAAATTTTGTCCTTTTGGGGCAGGTTTGGGTATATGCTTCTCACAAACCAGAGCATCTCACAACGAGCATGATGTTTTCGGTAGGGAACGTCCCACCTTTGGGGATGAACCGATATCAATTGCCTCTTATTGCTTTCAATTTTTTTCTCGTGTCAACATAGAACAACAGGAGTGTTGTGTGAATTTTTGTGATTTTTCGGGGTTCGTTTAGAAATTTTTATGCATTAACTAAGATTTTAATGCATTTATGTGCATAATTCAAATTTGAACTACATGCACATGCTCCAGTGCATATAAATTGGTTGAAAAATCAAATATGTGTCCTTGGGTGCATGCTTAGGTCCAATGCAAGAAATGGGAATGAATTTCAAACACTAGGGCACCGTCGATTATCGGCAAAACATTGAGATGCCTGATTTTTAAATTCTAGTAAATCCAAAACTTGTCTGAAATTCATGAAACTTGGCATGCTATCATGGAGCGGCATCAACATGCCGTGGTACAAATTAGGTCCCATTTGGGGCAGGTTTGGGTATATGCTTCTCACAAACCGGAGCTTCTCACAACAAGCATGATAGTTTTCGGTAGGGAACGTCCCACCTTTTGGGATGAAACGATATCCATTGCCTCTTATTGCATTCAATTTTGTTTTCTCGTGTCAACATAGAACAACAGGAGTGTTGTGTGAATTTTTGTGATTTTCCGGGGTTCGTTTGTACATTTTCAAGCATTAAATGAGTTTTCAGTGCATATATGTGCATAATTCAAATTTGAACTACATGCACATGCTCCATTACATATAATTTGGTTGAAAAATCAAATCTGTGTCCTTGGGTGCATGCCTAGGTCACATGCAAGAAATGGGAATGAATTTCAAACACGAGGGCACCCTCGATTGCCGGTAAAACATTGAGATGCCTAGTTTTTAAATTCTAGTAAATCCAAAACTCGTTTGAAATTCATGAAACTTGACATGCTATCATGGAGCGGCATCAACATGTCGTGGTACAAATTTTGTCCCATTTGGGGCATGTTTGGGTATATACTTCTCACTACAAGCATGATGGTTTTCGGTAGGGAACGTCCCACCTTTGGGGACGAAACGATATCCATTGCCTCTTATTCCTTTCTAATTTTTTTTCTCGTGTCAACGTAGAACAACAGGAGTGTTGTGTGAATTTTTGTGATTTTTCGGGGTTCGTTTGGACATTTTTATGCATTAACTAAGTTTTCAATGCATTTATGTGCATAATTCAAATTTGAACTACATGCAGATGCTCCAGTGCATATAAATTGGTTGAAAACTCAAATATGTATCCTTGGGTGCATGCTTAGGTCCCATGCAAGAAATGGGAATGAATTTCAAATACTAGGGCGCCGTTGATTACCGGCAAAACATTGAGATGCCTAGTTTTTAAATTCTAGTAAATCCGAAACTCGTCTGAAATTCATGAAACTTGGCATGCTATCATTGAGCGGCATCAACATGTCGTGGTACAAATTTTGTCCCATTTGGGGCAGGTTTGGGTATATGCTTCTCACAAACCGGAGCTTCTCACAACAAACATGATAGTTTTTGGTAGGGAACATCCCACCTTTTGGGACGAAACGATATCCATTACCTCTTATTGCATTCAATTTTTTTTTCTCATGTCAACATAGAACAACAGGAGTGTTGTGTGAATTTTTGTGATTTTTCGGGGTTTATTTAGTAATTTTTATGCATTAACTGAGATTTTAATGCATTTATGTGCATATTCATATTTGAACTACATGCACATGCTCCAGTGCATATAAATTGGTTGAAAAATCAAATATGTGTCCTTGGGTGCATGCTTAGGTACAATGCAAGAAATGGGAATGAATTTCAAACACCAGGGCACCGTCGATTATCGGCAAAACATTGAGATGCCTGATTTTTAAATTCTAGTAAATCCAAAACTTGTCTGAAATTCATGAAACTTGGCATGCTATCGTGGAGTGGCATCAACATGCCGTGGTACAAATTAGGTCCCATTTGGGGCAGGTTTGGGTATATGCTTCTCACAAACCGGAGCTTCTCACAACAAGCATGATAGTTTTCGGTAGGGAACGTCCCACCTTTCGGGACGAAACGATATCCATTGCCTCTTATTGCATTCAATTTTGTTTTCTCGTGTCAACATAGAACAACAGGAGTGTTGTGTGAATTTTTGTGATTTTCCGGGGTTCGTTTGTACATTTTCATGCATTAAATGAGTTTTCAGTGCATATATGTGCATAATTCAAATTTGAACTACATGCACATGCTCCATTGCATATAGTTTGGTTGAAAAATCAAATCTGTGTCCTTGGGTGCATGCTTAGGTCACATGCAAGAAATGGGAATGAATTTCAAACACGAGGGCACCCTCGATTGCCGGTAAAACATTGAGATGCCTAGTTTTTAAATTCTAGTAAATCCCAAACTCGTCTGAAATTCATGAAACTTGGCATGCTATCACGGAGCGGCATCAACATGTCGTGGTACAAATTTTGTCCCATTTGGGGCAGGTTTGGGTATATGCTTCTCACTACAAGCATGATGGTTTTCGGTAGGGAACATCCCACCTTTGGGGACGAAACGATATCCATTGCCTCTTATTCCTTTATAATTTTTTTCTCGTGTCAACGTAGAACAACAGGAGTGTTGTGTGAATTTTTGTGATTTTTCGGGGTTCGTTTGGACATTTTTATGCATTAACTGAGTTTTCAATGCATTTATGTGCATAATTCAAATTTGAACTACATGCAGATGCTCCAGTGCATATAAATTGGTTGAAAACTCAAATATGTGTCCTTGGGTGCATGCTTAGGTCCCATGCAAGAAATGGGAATGAATTTCAAACACTAGGGCGTCGTTGATTGTCGGCAAAACATTGAGATGCCTAGTTTTTAAATTCTAGTAAATTCGAAACTCGTCTGAAATTCATGAAACTTGGCATGCTATCATGGAGCGGCATCAACATGTCGTGGTACAAATTTTGTCCCATTTGGGGCAGGTTTGGATATATGCTTCTCACAAACCGGAGCTTCTCACAACAAGCATGATAGTTTTTGGTAGGGAACAGCCCACCTTTTGGGACGAAACGATATCCATTGCCTCTTTTTGCATTCAATTTTGTTTTCTCATGTCAACATAGAACAACAGGAGTGTTGTGTGAATTTTTGTGATTTTTCAGGGTTTGTTTAGAAATTTTTATGCATTAACTGAGATTTCAATGCATTTATGTGCATATTCAAATTTGAACTACATGCACATGCTCCAGTGCATATAAATTGGTTGAAAAATCAAATATGTGTCCTTGGGTGCATGCTTAGGTCCAATGCAAGAAATGGGAATGAATTTCAAACACCAGGGCACCGTCGATTATCGGCAAAACATTGAGATGCCTGATTTTTAAATTCTAGTAAATCCAAAACTTGTCTGAAATTCATGAAACTTGGCATGCTATCATGGAGCAGCATCAACATGACGTGGTGCAAATTAGGTCCCATTTGGGGCAGGTTTGGGTATATGCTTCTCACAAACTGGAGCTTCTCACAACAAGCATGATGGTTTTCTATAGGGAACGTCACACCTTTGGGGACGAAACGATATCCATTGCCTCTTATTGCTTTCTATTTTTTTCTCGTGTCAACATAGAACAACAGGATTGTTGTGTGAATTTTTCTGATTTTTGGGGCTCGTTTGTACATTTTTATGCATTAATTGAGGTTTCAATGCATTTATGTGCATAATTCAAATTTGAACTACATGCACATGCTCCAGTGCATATAAATTTGTTGAAAAATCTAATATGTGTCCTTGGGTGCATGCTTAGGTCCGATGCAAGAAATGGGAATGAATTTCAAACACCAGGGCACCGTTGATTGCCAGCAAAACATTGAGATGCCTAGTTTTTAAATTATAGTAAATCTAAAACTCGTCTTAAATTTATGAACCTTTGCATTCTATCATGGAGCAGCATCAACATGCCGTGATACAATTTTTTTCCCATTTGGGGCAGGTTTGGGTATATGCTTCTTACAAACTGGAGCTTGTCACAACAAGCATGATGGTTTTCGGTAGGGAACATCCCACCTTTGGAGACAAAACGATATCCATTGCCTCTTATTGCTTTCCAATTTTTTTCTCGTGTCAACATAGAACAATAGGAGTATTGTGCGATTTTTTGTGATTTTTTGGGGTTCATTTGGATATTTTTATGCATTAACTAAGTTTTCAATGCATTTATGTGCATAATTCAAATTTGAACTACATGCACATGCTCCAGTGCATATAAATTGGTTGAAAAATCTAATATGTGTCCTTGGGTGCATGCTTAGGTCCCATGCAAGAAATGGGAATGAATTTCAAACACCAGGGCACCGTTGATTGCCAGCAAAACATTGAGATGCCTGGTTTTTAAATTATAGTAAATCCAAAACTCGTCTTAAATTTATGAACCTTTGCATTCTATCATGGAGCGGCATCAACATGCCGTGGTACAAATTTTTTCCCATTTGGGGCAGGTTTGGGTATATGCTTCTTACAAACTGGAGCTTGTCACAACAAGCATGATGGTTTTCGGTAGGGAACGTCCCACCTTTGGGGACAAAACGATATCCATTGCCTCTTATTGCTTTCCAATTTTTTTCTCGTGTCAACATAGAACAATAGGAGTATTGTGCGATTTTTTGTGATTTTTTGGGGTTCATTTGGATATTTTTATGTATTAACTAAGTTTTCAATGCATTTATGTGCATAATTCAAATTTGAACTACATGCACATGCCCAGTGCATATAAATTGGTTGAAAAATCAAATCTGTGTCCTTGGGTGCATGCTTAGGTCCCATGCAAGAAATGGGAATGAATTTCAAACGCCAGGGCACCGTTGATTGCAGGCAAAATATTGAGATGCCTGGTTCTTAAATTCTAGTAAATCCAAAATTTTGTTAACCATTCACGTGATGCCATGTGTCTTGTTTTTAATGGTTGTAGGAGGTGCCGTGCAGACAGCTGCTTGACCTTGATCGAACGGGAGGCGTGCGAGCACCGTCTAGTGCGCAGGCTGACCGAGAGGCATGCAAGTTGACCTCGAGTGCGCAGGCTCACCGGGAAGCGTGAGAGCTGTATGCTGCGCAGGCTCACTGGGAAGTGAGCCCTTTGACTTCCATGGCCACCCACCTTGCTCGCATCCTCTCCATTAATGGAACCCAAGCCGTAGTTTAATTCGCTTTTTAAATATAAAACACTCATTGCAAATGTTTTAGTTAGAATAGTCGTAAGCAAACCGACAGCTTCCCCAGGAAGCCAAGAGAAAATGTGCCGAGCAGGATTTCTGCAACTCTTGATCCAAATGATTTAGATAGAACACCCGTATGCAAAATGAGAGCAACGCAGGATTTGTTCATCCCTTCAACTCAAACGGTTGTTTTGGATGACCTGTGTGCAACCACGTACAAACAATTTGGTAAGATTTGCATCTGTAATATTGGTTATGTTGCATTTGTCAAACTGGAAAGATTTACATTTGTTGATCTATTAAAGTTCCCATTTGTCAACCCTTGTAACACCGCGAGTTGTTAAAATATGCAGCTAGAAATCATTAGCACTATGTAATTTTTGCAACTAAAATTCAGTAATTGAGCATAGATTTCATTCATAGATTAAACAGACGTTCTTTATTTATACAAACAGTTCAACTCGACAGCTGAACCGACCAAACTACTCCCCAATTGTTGCCAACCACATACTGAAATAACTAGTTCAACTATATATACTAGCTAATTTTAAGTATGTTGTATAGTTCGACCACACGTCTATAGTCAGATGAACTGAACAAAATAGCCCCTAAATACTAGTACCACCATGGAGGGGCTTTGTGCTACTTCCGGCAGCCTCTCCTCTGCCGAGCACGCTCAGTAAGAGGCAGAGGAGGAGGAGGAGCCTACCAACGAGCTGGACAAATGCAATACGGTGCCTGTTGCTACTGCATGTTCAGCGATGCTCGCGAGCTCGAAAGCCCACTCCCGCTCCAGACGATACCTCTCGAAACGACCGGACTGCTCGTAGATCTCCTGATTCCTCGCCTTTGCATCGGCGTGTGCTGCGGCCACGACTGCGGTATGGAACTTTGCATGGTCGACGAGGCACTCCTCCTCCTCCTGCAAGAACTCGATGTAGCGTGCAAGGTCACTGGCGCACGTGCGGGCCTCCACCTACGCCTCCCTCCTTTGGGTGGCGGTGGCGGAGCGGGTGATGATCGCGGCGGTCAATGGTGGGCTGGCGGCCACGGTGGCCGATGATGGGGTCGCGGCCACGACCACCACCTCCCGCCTTCGGGCCGCGGTGGCGGACGGGTGATGTCCACGGTGGCCGGCAGTGGGATGGCGGCCAAGAAAGCCACCTCCCGCCTTCGGGCCGCGGTGGAGGAGCAAGAGATGGCCCTGGCTTTCGACTGTGGTGTGGAGGCAACGGCTGCCGGCAACAGCAGCCGACGGGCAGCGGCGGCGGAGCGTGTGGTGGGTGTTTCGCGCACACCCAAGAGGGACGCCACGCGCACTACACTACGAGGGGACCGCGCCGCCGCGGTGTAGCCTCCCAGCTGGAGCTGTCCTCTGATGATGGCGGAGTGGCTGAGCGAGGACGACAGACCGGTGAAATTGGCGATTGTGGGAGAAGTAGATGAGATAAACTACAGGGAGGGAGGGGAAAATGCGACACAGGACTCGCCGACCGTGAGGGTTTTTATAGCAGGTCGGCAAGCATTGGGATTTTGGGAGATTTCACTGAGTCGGGCGGGAAGCTTGCACGGGAACCTGCAAGGTTGTGCGGGAACGGGCTCACCAACGATTCATTGGCGCCACCATTTGGCCAAAAGAATGCCCCCGCGTGCTGCGCAAGCTTGCGCTGTAAGCCATCTGCGGCGGCGGGGTGACAAGACGTGCGAGAGGAGGACGAGAGGACATGTACACATACAGTTAATAAAAAAACATTTGCGATTTAATTACCTACTATACCCCCATCCTGGTTTATAAGTAGGATTTAACTAATAAAATACGAATGCATGTCGCCATAGATTTTATTGTTGGAGTTCTATTTGAACATAGTTTCCAGCTATACAATTTTTGTAACATGCATTAACACTTTTTTGGTTAAATTTAAGGTTATACACCAGCAAGCATTTACCCGTAACACACATGGCTTATTCCATCACAAACAACTCTGATGGATCAACTGTCTGCCATGTATCGCACACGCAACTCTAATCTAATCCATTCTTGATGTCTCCGACATCGCTCACACAGTTCGTCTTATTTGCCACGTATCACTGTGCCATCCTCTTCTTGCGTCCCTCGGCAAGCTCTGTCACGTCCGTTGGTGCCGCAACATGTTAGGTACCGCTGTTAGGTACCACGGCATGCTCTCTCACGTCCGTTGGCGCGCTCTGCTCGCGTCCGTCGACGCGCTCGGCTTCTGGACAACTTTTCCTTGAGGCGACCGCGGAGCGCTCTGCTCGTTTCCCTCCGCGCACGCTCTGCCAGTGGTTGGGCATGCGCACGATCACGTCGGGTGGCCCATATGCATGCAGTTGCAGCGCACGCGTTGCCATGCGATGCAGTTACGTGCGACACGATGGAGTTACGCGCTGCAAATTAGAACTGCCATCAGGGCCTGCCGATATTCCTGGCCGTCCGGCTTCCCCTTTAATTCCCGCAGCTATTATAACCTTAGTGTCTTCAACCTTTCGATCAAGCCCCACAGCAAAACAAGCACACCCACGACGACACATAGGGAGGGGATGTCCGGCGGTGCTCCAATGGAGTTCGGTGAGCATAGAGTGGAGACCCATGCGAGGGAGACGGATCTCTCGGTGGTGTACACCATCGACCTGGCCGTGGTGGACGACTACATCAACAGCGTTGAGCAGTTGCTTGCTGGAGTCATGTAAAAGGTGGTCGGCATCGACCTCTAGTACACCGCTGGTCATCCCGACATAGATCAGAAGGTTGTCGTTGCCCAGTTGTGCGTGCTCCATCATGTCCTCATATACCACTACTGCATGGCCATAGAGCCTTGCAACCGTTTCAACAGGTTTGTCAACAGCACCGACTACAAGTTCGCCATGGTGGATACCAAAGACAATGTAAAAGCGCTCAGTGTTATGGGCTTGGCCTGCAAGAACCTTGTTGAAATATGTGACCACTACAGGTTCCGGGGCAGCACGAAGCAGGACTCCTTGGTCGAACTCTCCTCGGCCATCATCGACCCCTACTATGAAAATATGAAGCAGGATTCCAAGAGAACAAGTCCCGTATCCTTGCACAAGGCCTGAATGCGGCAACTGGATGAATCTCACCTCAGGTTCGCGGCCAAGAGCGTGTACACATTCTACGAGATGCACAGGCGGATCGTTGACATGAGGAAGTGCCTCGTTACCTAAATTGACGAGCCCGGATCGAGCCACAAGTAGAGAAAGTGTCACAAGAAGTAGATGACACTACTAGGAAAAGGCCTACTAATGGCGCACCGGTTTTGCCTACTAATGGCGCATCACCAGTGCGCCATTAGTAGCACGCCACTAGTAATTTTTACTAATGGCGCACTGGATGGTGCGCCATTAGTATCTGGTATACTAATGGCGCACCATCCAGTGCGCCATTAGTATATAACACCATGTGCCATTAGTGTGCCTCCCAGGGGCCATATTTAACCATGTGCTTTGGCACACTAATGGCGCACTGCGGATGGATGCGCCATTAATATACTTGGCATACTAATGGCGCACTCTGTAGTGATGCGCCATTAGTATGAATATTAGGTTTTATTTTTTTTACTTTTCTGATTTTTGCACATGTTACAAAATATATTATTTGACAAAATATAGACATTAGCACACAGCAACAGCAGATTCATCGAATACAATAGAAGATTAGTCTCCGAATACAATTCATCATATTAGTCTCCGAATTCAAAAGACCAAACAAAGATAAAACATTACAAGTCTCGAGACCGCGAGTATCGAGTTTGTTGGAAGTAATACTAATCCTAACAAGTCCTACTAATCATCATCATACAACTTCTACTCGTTATTCATAACAAGTCATACGATCATCATCTTGATAGTCTTCGAACCAACCCTACTTAATTGTTCTTAGCACATGATCATCAGTATTAGGCAGGACCTAAATACCCTATTTAAGCTAAAATAGCATAAAACAATATAGACCCTGACTCTCCATTATGGAGAATGGTGAACATCCTGTCTCCAATTCTTGCACTTTGCTTCCTTTTGCTTCCAAGAAGCTCCTTACGACTGTCCATACATTTTTTCCATCCTTTGATTTTCATGTCTCCACTTCTTTTAGAAATATCGTATGGACAGTTGAGATTTGTAGGACGACCTGGCTGTATGTTCAAAACATTAACACTACCTTTCAGATACATCATATGAGGCACACAATTCTCTGGGATTATCTGTTGAAAAACATAGTAATAACTTCATAGTTAGCAATGATGTACTAGTTTTAGAAGTATGCAAAAGATGCACGGATGTCGTAATAGTAAAAATCTTACCAGGGTATCTCCATGGTAGTTACCATAGTTGAACACATGCACTAGTGGCACGCATTTAGCATAATGTTGAGGAGTTTGATTGTAGATATTGTAATTCTCAATGTCAGTACAAAATCCGACCAAATGATTTTTCTCCTTGTAAGTTGTTAATTCGGAGCCATCGGTGTAGTGGGTTTTGTCTACCATCTCCCACACATTCTTTGAACAATAAAAATAAGCTGTCAATGGAAATAAGCTATCAACTATTTTGAAATAAACAATATAAATTAGCTAATAACTATGTTTGAGAAACTCACATAGCGGTAGAACTGGAGGCGTATCAACAAGGACCCAAATGTCCATATTGTCTTGGTTGATGTCAGGATTACCAAGGTCCATGGTGATAAGCATACCCTCATCAAAACCATACATCTTGCAAAATGCTTCCCAATTTTTGCAACCAAAATGGGTTACGCTCTCAGAATTATATAGATTTACTTCAAAGTCCACATCATGATGAGTCCTTGCATGGCATGGCATGGGCAACCAAAATGGTGAATTTTCTTTGTTTCAGAAATTTCATGGTCTTCTAAATCCATCCTCTCCAAGACATAGCGTCTTGCATGGCATGGGATAAGCTATACTCGAATTGTAAAAGATGAAAATTACACGTTGAAATAGTTGAAGTCATGCTTAATTATGAAAATAACACTTGTCGTCATTGTGTACCGTTTCAACTTCGAATGTCTACTCGAGCTTAATGCTGAAGCGCCGATCATCGTCCAGGTGAGGCATGTCGCACAGACCTCGATCGTCGTGGCACCAGTCACACTCCGCCGGGAGACTTTCGTCGTCCCTTTCGTCGTCCGATGATGATGACGACATATCCTATGTTCATAATTCAAAACTACATCATTTAGGGTTTGTCAACACCGAGGCATCCTAAAAGCTAAGCTTTTATCATTTAGGGTTTGTCGACGCTAAGGCACCCTAAAAGACTAAGCTTTCATCATTTAGGTTCTTATCAACACCGAGGCACCCTAAAAGCCAAGGTTTTATCATTTAGGGTTTGTCGACGTCGAGGCACCCTAAAAGCCTAAGCTTTCATCATTTAGGTTTTGTCGATGTCGAGGCACCCTAAAAGCCTAAGCGTACATCATTTAGGTTCTCATCGACACCGAGGCACCCTATAGAAGCGAAGTTAAGTTTTCATCATTTAGGGTGTATCGATGCCTAGGCACCCTAGGTTGGTCCTAATCACTTGGCTCTATTGCCACCTATGTTGGGTTTATCATCTAGGGTTTATCGATGCTAACGACAATTCTAAGTTGGGCCTAATCACTTGGCTCTATTGCCACCTATGGTTTAATGCAGCAAGAATGGCGGGGCAGTTGATCCTACTTAATTAAGTACTAAGATACCCCGGCCCATGAATTAGTAGCAAGTACCCCATATGTCCGATTTTTAGCAAAGTCATGCTAAAATTCACGGACAATTTCAGCATGACCTTTGCTAAAAATAAGACATATGGAGTACCCGAATTTTCCGGAACGGAAGTTAATCGACATTCCGGCAAACTCAAGGGCCTCTCGGGGTACCTGCAAAATCATCAGGACACGATGGTCGGAGACAAAACCCAGCAAACTAGCACCACAATGTGCCTCTACTTTCATATGGATGAAAAGGCCACAGACCATATGGTCCTCTGCTTTCATATGGACAAAAATCAGCTCAACTTATGTGAGCTTCCATTCCAGATCTAATAGGTCACCCAACAAGAAATCATGAATAGTTTTAGCTGAAAAAAAATTATGGATTGCTGTTAACTGAAAATTAGTGAAAGAAACTATTGCTGATCATGGATTACTGTTAATTAAAAATAGAGCATCTGGCTTGTCTTATCATGTTCACTAAGTCCACAAAAATGAATAGGTTCAGTAAACTTGAAGTACTCAACACTAAACATGGTTCAGAGCTCACTACACAACACCACATCGTGCAATGGTTCAGACCTCACTACACTAGAACAAGCTCACTACACTACACTACACTACACATGCTTAAACTCTGGACATAAACAAACACCAGCAATGCAATATGTAAACTACCTATGTTTCTAGGCAACAAGAGTTATCATCAATGCTTTTGAGTTTATTAAGTACCTTTAGTTCTGAGTTTTAAATGTCAAAAGAGCTTCACAGAATCTTGAATCCTCCAAATCACTCTTAACAGTTCTGCATTGCACAAAGGCAGGAATGAGCCAATGATATCAGTAGCAATAATAGGTGCTTACATTCTCATAACGTCAGTATTAGTTAACCAAAATTCAACCTATAGAGTTCTAGTACAGTGAGTAACTCCCAATTCTTTTAACAGAAGCACAATTAACAACACAATTAGGGAGTCTAGGACAATGCCACCAGATAGAATTTGAAGGAAAAACTTTCTTCCAGAACCTTCAAGCCACAATCATATAAGCTATATTTAAATAAACATCAACTAAACTTGATGACAGGAAAAACTACAATCATATTGATACAAACTAGAGCATATAGCAATAGTAAATTGCTGCTCCATATAGCAATAGTAATGCACCTAATCAACATTGTAGAGCATCCTGTTACAAACTTGTTCTGATCCTGCAAATTAATGGGGAGGAAGAACTAGGGAGGGAGGGAGGGAATGGTAATGGTTCAGAGAAGAATAATAGTAATGCTCCATATAGCAATAGTAATGCTCCATATGTTCTGATCCATATAGCAAGAAGAACTAGGGAGGGAGGGAATGGGGAGGAAGGGTGGAGAGGGAGGAAGGAGGAGAGGTACCTGGGCGGGCGTGGCCAGTCGCCGGAGGGGTCGGGGTCGGGGTCGGCGGCGGTGTCGAAGGGGTGTCTCGAGGGCGTCCGAGCTTGTCCGGGTCCTCGTAGTCGAAGAGGAAGACGACGGCGGTCCTCCTGGGCGCCTCGGTTGGTCATGGGGAGGCCGGCGGCCACGTGCTTCGCGGGTCGGGGGAGCGAGGGCGGCGGCGCGGGGGGAGCCGGAGAGGGTGTGGCGAGGGATGGAAGGGGATCTGGCGAGGGAGAGGGAAGGAGGTATCGGGCGAAGGGCCGGGTATCCAGCTATAGAGGGGGGAATGTTAGTAATGGTGCACCGTCGAGGGTGCGCCATAAAAACACTCATAGCAATGGCGCACCAATCTCTGGTGCGCCATTAGTAACTTTTTTTTCTGGTAGCAATGGCGCACCCTCCTCTGGTGCGCCATTAATAACTTCTTTTTTTCATTATTTCTTGTTGCATCTAATAATTTGTTTTTTTATCAAATTTGTTATTTTGATGAGGACTAGAACAAAATATATCATCAAATTTGTTTTTTTTAATATCATCCAATTTGTTTTTTATTTTTAATTGAAAATATCATCAAATTTGTTATTTGAAAATATTATCAAAAGGCGGGGGAGGGTGTGGGGTGTCGGCGGCCGCGGTGGA
>NC_041382.1:431119900-431135063 GCF_002162155.2 Triticum dicoccoides
GGCGTGGGTCGGGGCAGCGGGGGGAATTAGCTAGGGGCGAGGGAGAGGGATGAAGGGGATCTGGCGAGAGGGAGGGAATTAGCTAGGGGGAATCTTACTAATGGCGCACCAGCGGTCGGTGTGCCATTAGTAATCTTTTTTTACATAGCAATGGCGCACCGGGCAGAGGTGTGCCATTAGTAATATATATATATATATATATATATATATATATATATATATATATATATATATATAGCAATGGCGCACCAGCCAGAGGTGCGCCATAAGTAATATTTTTGTTGCATGTAATAATTTTTTAGAAAATGAATATGAATATGAAATAGTAATATTTTTTATAAAAATAGTAATAATTGTTGTTTAACAAAAATTGTAGTCTACACTTTTTTATTATTATTTTTTAAAAAATGAAGAGGGGAGAGGAGGCGCGGGTAGGATCGAGATTGAGATGGAGGGTGAATCAAGATCGACATGGAAGGGGATCGAGATCGAGTGTCCTCATGAATATTCATTATCATATTGAATATGAAAAAATATCATCAAATTTGAAAAAGTATTCATGAATTCAAAAAGTGCCCATGAAATTTAAAAATATTCATGATATCAAAAAGTGCCCATGATATTTAAAAATATTCATGATATCAAAATATATACTAATGGCGCACTTCTACAGGGTGCGCCATTAGTAGTTTAAACTAGTAACGGCGCACTGTGAGGCGGTGCACCATTAGTAGTTTTGCAAAAAAAAGAATAAAAAAATTCAGTACTGGCGCACTCCATGTCTGGTGCGCCATTACTAGTTAGAACTAGTAATGGCGCACCAGAGGTAGGATGCGCCATTAGTATGTATGTAAAAATGAAAAAAGCATTTATCACTAGTGGCGCACCAGTTTTCTGGTGCGCCATTAGTGTCTTCCACACTAATGGCGCATCACCAACTGGGGCGCCATTAGTATATTGTAGTGGCGCACTACTTCCCTGGTGCCCCATTAGTGTCAATCCTATCTATAGCCCTTTTCCTAGTAGTGTGATGATCAGATGATTGTTTATGCTAGTTAATCATGCATCTAATATATAGTTTACTTTATTGATGTGTGTGAAAATGTCATGTGTGTAGTAGCCACCTATGTAATTATGCATGTAATAGTTTACTTTGGTGTGTGCAAATGCCATGGTTGTAGTAGCCACCTATGTAAGTGAATGTTTAATTTGGTTATGGAAGCATGTCCTTATAAGTGTTTGTGTGTGTGTGTGTGTGGATATATATATATATATATATATATATATATATATATATATATATATATATATATATATATATATATATATGTTGTTGTTCTGTATGCAATCCCATCGCACAACACACACATCTTATTAGTAGCAACCGTCTGTGTTATTATCGGTCTTCACACACATTTCTGATTACAGACCTCTTTGCTGCGCATCACACACATCTTGTTAAGTTGAACAGTTTCTGTTCTGATATCTCAAGGCAAACAGTTCATCCGAATGAACCGCATGCCGTATATCGCACACACCTTGATCTGGCTAACCGTTTCTTTTGTGTTTCCTAATCACAAACAGTTCATCCGAGTGAATCGTATGCTATGTATTACACACGCCTTCATGTGGCTGCCCGTTTCTTTTGTTCCACCTTGTCGCAAACAGTTCATTGAACTGAACCGTATGCCCTTCATCGCACATGCAACTAAAATCTGAACCGTGTTTGATGCATCCATCATCGCAAACATTTTACTCATTTCTGATGGTTTTCATACAGCATCGTTTGCGATTATTGCATCGCACACAGTTTCTCGAAGGGTCTCTGATCGTAGTGTCGCATTAGCAGCATCCTGCAGTAGTGTTCGTTTGGGAATTTTTATGCATTAATTGAGTTTTCAATGCATTCATGTGCATAATTCAAATTTGAACTACATGCACATGCTCTAATGCATATAAATTGGTTGAGAATTCAAATTTGTGTCTTTGGTTGCATGCTTAGGTCCCATGCAAGAAATTGGAATGAATGACAAACATTGAGATACCTTGTTTTTAAATTCTAGTAAATCCAAAACTCGTATGAAATTCATGAAACTTGGCATGCTATCATGGAGCGGCATCAACATTCCGTGGTAAATGTTTTGTCCCATTTGGGTCAGGTTTGAGTATACGCTTCTCACAAACCAGAGCTTCTCCCAACAAGCATGATGATTTCGGTAGGGAATGTCCCACCTTTGGGGATGAAATGATATCCATTGCCTCTTATTGATTTCAAAAAATTTCTCGTGTCAACGTAGAACAACAGGAGTGTTGTGTCAATTTTTGTAATTTTTCGGGGTTCGTTTGGACATTTTTATGCATTAACTGAGTTTTCAATGCATTCATGCGCATAATTCAAATTTGAACTACATGCACATGCTCTAATGCATATAAATTGGTTGAAAATTCAAATTTGTGTTATTGGTTGCATGCTTAGGTCCCATGCAAGAAATCAGAATGAATGTCAAACACCATGCCACCGTCACTCGGCCGCAAACATTGAGATACCTAGTTTTTAAATTCTAGTAAATCCAATACTCTTCTAAAATTCATGAAACTTGGCATGCTATCATGGAGCGGCATCAACGTGTCATGGTAAATTTTTTGTCCCATTTGGGGCAAGTTTGGGTATATGCTTCTCACAAACCAGAGCTTCTCACTACAAGCATGATGGTTTTGGTAGGGAATGTCCCACGTTTGGGGACAAAACGATATCCATTGCCTCTTATTGTTTTCAGAAAATTTCTCATGTCAACATAGAACAACAGGAGTGTTGTGTCAATTGTTGTGATTTTTCGGGGTTCATTTGGACATTTTTACGCATTAACTGAGTTTTGAATACATTTATATGCATAATTAAAATTTGAATTGCATGCCCATGCTCCAGTGCATATAAATTGGTTGAAAAATCAAATATGTGTCCTTGGGTGCATGCTTAGGTCCCATGCAAGAAATGGGAATGAATTTCAAACAACAGGGAACCATTGATTGCTGGCAAAATGTTGAGATACTTTGTTTTTAAATTCTAGTAAATCCAAAACTCGTATGAAATTCATGAGACTTGGCATGCTATCATGGAATGGCACCCGACATGCTATGGTATTTTTGTGTCCATTTTGAGAGAAGGCGCACTCGAATAACAGCCAACAAAGGCATTTTGAAAAAATAGCTGCCACTTTAATATCTCAAATGTTTGTATAATTCAAACCGTGTGCATTCTGTTAACCATTCATGTGACACCATGTGTCTTGCTTTTAATGGCTATAGGAGGTGCCGTGCGGACAGCTGCTTGACCTTGACTGAATGGGAGGTGTGCGAGCGCGGTCCAGTGCGCAGGCTGACCGGGAGGCATGCAAGCTATCCTCCATTGCGCAGGCTCACCAGGAAGCGTGCGAGTTGTACGCTGCACAGGCTCACTGATACGTCTACAACGTATCTATAATTTTTTATTGTTCCATGCTATTATATTATCTGTTTTGGATGTTTAATGGGCTTTAATATGCAATTTTATATTATTTTTGGGACTAACCTGTTAACCGGAGGCCTAGTGCCAGTTTTTGTTTTCTGCCTATTTCAGTGTTTCGCAGAAAAGGAATATCAAACAGAATCCAAACGGAACGAAACCTTCGCAAGGATCTTTCTTGAACAAACGCAAACCAGGAGACTTGGAGTTGAAGTCTGGAACTCCGTGAAGCTTCCACAAGGCAGGAGGGCATGCCTAGGGGGGTAGGCATGACCCCACCCTCGTGGCCCCACGGAGCTCCACCGACGTATTTCTTTTGCCTATATATACTCTTATACCCTAAAAACATCAGGGGAGCCACGAAACCACTTTTCCACCGCCGCAACCTTCTATACCCGTGAGATCCCATCTGGGGCCTTTTTCGATGATCTGCCGGAGGGGGATTCGATCATGGAGGGCTTCTACATCAACACCATACCCTCTCCCGATGATGTGTGACTAGTTTACCACAGACCTTCGGGTCCATAGTTATTAGCTAGATGGCTTCTTCTCTCTATTTGGTTCTCAGTACAAAGTTCTCCTTGATGTTCTTGGAGATCTATTCGATGTAATTCTTTTTGCGGTGTTTTTGCTGAGATCCGACGAATTGTTGATTTATGATCAAGTTTATCTATGAACAATATTTGGTTCTTCTCTGAATTCTTATATGCATGATTTGATATCTTTGCAAGTCTCGTCAAATTATCGGTTTAGTTTGGCCTACTAGATTGATCTTTCCTGCAATGGGAGAAGTGCATAGCTTTGGGTTCAATCTTGCGGTGTCCTTTCCCAGCGACAGTAGGGGAAGCAAGGCACGTATTTTATTGTTGCCATCGAGGATAAAAAGATGGGTTTTATATCATATTGCTTGAGTTTATCCCTCTACATCATGTCATCGTGCCTAAAGCATTACCCTGTTCTTATGAACTTAATACTCTAGATGCATGCTGGATAGCGGTCGATGTGTGGAGTAATAGTAGGAGATGCAGAATCGTTTCGGTCTACTTAACATGGACGTGATGCCTATATTTCATAGTCATTGCCTAGATATTCTCAGAACTATGCGCTCTTCTATTAATTGCTTGGCAGTTATTTGTTCACCCACCGTAATTCTTGCTATCATGCGAGAAGCCACTAGTGAAACCTATGTCCCCGGGACTCTTTCTTATTATATTGCATCTCTTCTATTTACATCGCATCTTGTTTACTATTTTGCAATCTATACCACAAAAATACCAAAAATATTTAGCTTACTATCTTTATCAGATCTCACTTTCGCAAGTGACCATGAAGGGATTGACAACCCCTTTATCGCATTGGTTGCGAGGTTCTTGATTGTTTGTGTGGGTACTAGGTGACTTGCGTGTTATCTCCTATTGGATCGATACCTTGGTTCTCAAATACTAAGGGAAATACTTATGCAACTTTGCTGCATCACCCTTTCCTCTTCGAGGGAAAACCAACGCATGCTCAAGAGGTAGCACTCACTGGGAAGCGAGCCCTTTGACTTCCATGGCCGCCCCTCCACCCATTGTGGAGCTGGCCCCATGCATTTGGCTTCACCCACCGCGCCCGTGCCTGTGCGTGCACCCCCCTCGGCGGCATGGGACACCGTCGTCGATCGCTAACTCTCAGCACCGCCAGCTGCTGTCCCCCCGCACCCCGCCCGTCAATCGAGTGACGATATGACGCTTGATTTACATGTGAATAACATTCTGTGCTGCATTTTAAACTTCAACAATGGCGTCCGGGAAATTGTTTTTTTCTTGGGTTTAATATTCTATCTCGATCATATGAATATAAATTCGAAGTATGACTGAATGAAAGATATGGTTTGACTGAACTTGTGTTTTTCTCTCTTAATGTACACACTTATCAAATGATTTTCTTTTGAAAAAAGGTCAATGGTTTATAAAAATTCAACACTCATCGCAAACGTTTTAGTTAGAACACCCGTATGCAAACTGACAGCTTCCCCAGGAAGCCAATGGAAAATGTGCCGAGCAGGATTTTTTGCAGCACCTGATCGCAAACATTTTAGATAGAACACCCGTATGCAAAGTGAGAGCAGGATTTGTGCATCTCTTCAACGCAAACGTTTCTTTTGGATGACCCGTGTGCAACCACTTACAAACAACTTGGGTATGTTGCCGTTTGTCAAACTGGAAAGATTTACATTTGTTGATCTAGTAATGTTGCCATTTGTCATCCTTGTAACACTGCGATTTGTCAAAATATGAAGCTGAAAATCACTACCAGTATCTAATTTTTGCAACTAAAATTTAGTAATTAAGCATAGATTTCATTCATAGATTAAGCAGTCATTCTTAATTTATACAAATAGTTCAACTCGATGGCTGAAGCGACCAAACTTTTCCCCAATTGTTGCCAACCACGTACTAAAATAGCTAGCTCAACTATATATACTAGTTAATTTTAAGTACGTTGTACAGTTCCACCACATCTATAGTCAGATGAACTGAACAAAATAGCCCCTAAATACTACTACTACTACTACAGAGGGGCTTTGTACTACTTCCGGCTGCCTCTCCTCTACTGAGCGTGCTCAGTAAGAGGTGGAGGAGGAGGAGCCTACCGACGAGCTGGGCAACTGCAATATGGTGCCTGCCACTGCTGCAGCTTCAGCGATGCTCACCTCGAACGCCCTCTGCCGCTCCAGACGACCCCTATTGAAGCAGTGGTTCTCCTCGTAGATCTCCTGACTCCTTGCCTTTGAGGCGACGTGTGTCACGGCCACGGCGGCGGTAAGGCTCTTTGCGTGCTCGATGAGGTGCTCCTCCTCCCGCAGGAACTCGGTGTAGCGTGCAAGGTCGCGGACGCACGTGCGGGCATCCTGCTCCGCCTCCCGCCTTCGGGTAGCGGTGGCAGAGCAGGCGATGACCCCCTACAGTCGACGGTGGTCTGGAAGCCATGACCATCACCTCCCGCCTTCGGGATGCGGTGGCGGAGCGGGTGATGGCCACGGTTGCCGGCAGTGGGTTGGCGGCCACGACAGCCACCTCTAGCCTTCGGGCCGCGGCGGTGGAGTGGTGTGGCAGCAACGGCGGCCGGCAATAGCTGCCGACGGGTAGCAGCGGTGGAGCGTGTGGTGGGTGTTCTGCGCACACCCAACAGGGACACAACATGCACTACACTACGCCGGGGACTGCGCCGCCACCGCGGTGTAGGCTCCCAGCTGGAGCTGTCCTCTAATGACGGCGGAGTGGCTGAGCGACGATGGTAGACCGGTGCCATTGGCGATTGTGGGAGAAGAAGACGAGATAAGCTACGTGGAGGGAGGGGAAAATGTGACGCGGGACTCGCCGGCCATGAGGGTTTATATTGCATGCCGGTAAGCATTGGGATTTTGGGGGATTTCACCAAGTCGGACGGCAAGCTTGCGCGGGAATCTGCGAGGTTTCATAGGAACGGGCTCATCAACGATTAATTGGAACACCGTTTGGCCAAAAGAACACCCCCACGCGCTGCGCAAGCTTGCGTTGTAAGCCGTCTGCGGCATCGGGGTGACAAGACGTGCGAGAGGAGGACGAAGGCCGCGTGCACATACGGTTAATACAAAAAAAGTATGCGGTTTAATTACCTACTATACACCCATCCTGGTTTATAAGTAGGATTTAACTAATAAAATACGAATGCATGTCGCCAAAGATTATATAGTTGGATTCATATTTGAACATAGTTTCCAATTATATAATTTTTATAACATGCATTAACATTTTGTTGGTTAAATTTAAGGGCAAAGTATGGCAAGGAATATAATGGGGACTATAGACCACGACGGAGGTAGTAGCACACGGCCGCTATCTATGCAGCGACGCAACTGTCGGCTGGCTTGTAGGCGACTATTTCCTGCGTGTTCAACGGCTCTATGCATGTGGTTGCTTGCGGTTGAGGCGGCAGCAGCACGCTCTACTCGTGTCTAGGCGCGCGCACTCTACTCTCGTGTCCCTCCAGGTGCTCTACCCTCGTCCCTCCACGCACGCTGCCAGTGTTTGGGGTCGGCGCATGATCACGCACGTTCGTGTGCATGCATTTGCGCCGGGCGCGACGCGACGATGCAGTTACCTGCTGCAAAAACTGCCATGCGGACGCGCCGAGAATCCACGCCGCCCGACCCCCTTTTATTCCTGCGGCCATTTACCTTCATCTCTCATCTCACACGACACAATAAGTACACCCACGAGGACACATACAAAGAGGACATCCAGCGGTTCCAATGGTGCTCCCCGTGGCTCCAATGACGCTCCCAGCGGCCGACGACGACAATGGCGGGCAGTTCACCATGCAACACGTCGTGGACACCACATGAGGGGGAAGGCTCTCTCGGTGGTGTACATGAACGATCCGGTCTCGGTGGAGAGCTCCATCCAAACTATGGAGCATTTCCTTGCCAAGGACAGGTACCAAGTGGTCGGCTTCGACCTTGAGTACACCATGGGTCCTGCTGGGCACAATCCGAAGGTTGCCGTCACCCAGTTCTGCGTGCGACATGACGTCCTCATGTACCACTACCACCTGGCCACAAGGCCTTGCGAGCATTCTCCAGGTTTATCAATAGCTCCGACTACAGTTTCGCTATAGTGGACACCATGAACGATCTAAAAGCGCTCAAGGTTTCGGGCTTGAAATGCCGGAATCTTGTCAACATCTAGCACCACTACAAGGTCTGGGGGAGCGACAAGAACAAACTGAACTCCTTGGTTGACCTCGCCTCGGCCATCATCGACTCCTACTACACGAAGATGAAGGAAGAGAGCAAGAAGGACAAGAACGCCTGGCACAGTGTTTGGCATGAGAGACTGGATGAAGAACACATCAAGTATGCAGCCAAGGACGCGTACACAAGCTACGAGATGAACAAGCGGATCGTTGACATGAGGAACTGTCTTCCTGCCCCAGACGAGGGATCGAGCCACATAGCAGTGGCGGGAGCATCACAAGAAGTAGATGACTCAATGATCGTTTCTCCTACTTTAGAATGCATGTAATTGCTTATTGAGGTGTATGCGAATGATCTGTATAGTCACTTATGTAATTGTATGTTTATTTCAGTTATATATATATATATACACACATGTTATTCTTCTGTAGACAGAGCAAATCACACGGCTTATTAGCAGCAATCGTCTGTGTTATTATTGGTCTTTGCACACATTTCTGATTACTGACCTATTTGTCACGTATCACACACATCTTGTTCAGTTGAACCGTTTCAATTGTGTTTCCTAATCACTCACAGTTCATCCTAGTGAACCGTATGATGTATATCGCACACACCTTCATCTGGCTCCCTATTTATTTTGTTCCTCCTCATCACAAACAGTTCATCCTAGTGAACCGTATGCTGTATATCGCACACGCCGTCATCTAGCTGCCCATTTCTTTTGTTCCGCCTCATCGCAAACAGTTCATTGAACTGAACCGTATGCCCTGCATTGTACACGCAATTAAAAACAGAAATGTGTTTGATGCATCCATCATCGTAAACATTTTGCACCTTTTTGATGAGTTTTTTACACCACCATTTGTGATTATGCCATCGCACACAGTTTGATCAAAGGGTCTCTGATTGCAGTGTCGCGTTTGGACCATCCTTAAGTAGTGCTTGCTAAATTTGAAATATTTGTTATTCACTCCTAAATTAAAATTTTAATTACAATCTAAAGCCTATTTTCTATCTCGAAGAAAAATACAAAATGTAGTTGACAAAACCTATTACACTACTGGGTATGAGCTTACTTGAGACAAGAAAAATTATCTTGTCTCCTTTGTGAATGATGTTGAGTCATTCAAGGGCACTTACGGAGCTGGTCCAAATACTAAAACATATGTGCCACTAGTCCATAAGTTGAGCAATACCAACATTTATAAAAACACATGGAATGTTTTGTACTATTATTGTGCCACTAGTCTATCTTAAATAAATTACACTACATACTATGATAATATGTTCTTCTTCAACAGAAGCTCCCAAGAGTTCTTGTACCTCCAGTGATGGATGCGAAAGGTGAGATGACAATTATTTTCCACCACAAGACCAATTTCAAAGGCACCTATTTGACTGCAAACCCACAAGATGGACACCTCAAAATTGATGAATGGCAGAAAATATTGAATGAGTGTAGACCAGGAATTCAAGACCGGTGGATCTCCGTGCTCCACCATGGGGGTGCGAGTACTTTCTTATTCTTTCCATTTTATCCTAAAAGAGAGGAGTAGGTCTTAGTACTTTGTCATTATCAGGACTAATTAATCGATGGATGTTTGTATCGTCAATCTTGTCTCCCCTACTATGTGTTGGCTGCTACCGAATAGTTAGTTGGGGCATTTGTAGTCATGGTTCACAACAATTGCAGCTAGTGGTTAATGCATGCAACAATATTTCGTCTCTCTTATCCTTATCAATGTATACTGATATGGGTTGTATGAAAAACACAGCCATGGCAGCATAAATGTTGTCGTGGCTGTAAAAAATCATCTGTGTGACTGACACTCAGTGGCGAGCGCTACAAAAAACCTGCCACAGGTACGAAACCAACCAGTGGTGACCATCTAGGCACGCCCACCACTTCCGAGTCGGTGCCAGTGGTGGGTGGGCGCCCACCACTAATTGCATGTTAGCAATGGTGGGAAGTCAGTGGTGGGTGCCTCTAGGAGCCTTGCCCGACATTGCTAGGCCTTTCCCGCCCGCCACTCCTAGGCATTCCTGCAGTAGTGTTAGGGGGATCTTTGTGAAGATCTTCCTTGACACCCCAAAATTTCAAGTCGGTTTTTGCCTTTGGGCCATCTTTGGTCTTCTCTAACATGTTCATTAGTGTGCCAAGAAAGCTCTCGTGGACATTCTTTGTGATATAAAAGACATCAAGGTTATGAGACGTGTCGAGGAAGGGCTAGTACTTCAAGTCCCAAAAACAAACCTCGTTTTTCATACCTTCAGCAGCAGCTCCAACGCCTTTTCTTCTTTCCTAGTGCGGGGCACTATTCCCAATTTTTCAACAACGTATCAGTTTCGACGTCACTACTCTTATGTGGAGGTCCTCGATACTCAACCTCCTTATTGAACAGATCTCAACGCTTTCTCCACATGTCATCCTTCTCAAGCCATCCTCGATGGCCCATGGACGCGGTTTTCGAAGACCCGCCATCATTTTGTATCTACTAAGACGTTGTATCATCCATGCACCTGGTGCATCTGCAATGTGCGTGGCACATTTGGCCTGAGACATGTCAGTAGTCGAGATAGTCGTGCACCATCATGATCACCGTGGCTCTCATAGGGAAATAATCTCCTATACTGGAGTCCCATGTCCTAACTCCTGTTGTCCATAATGTGCCTAGATCCTCTCTCCGTAGCTGGAGATACAGATTAATATCATTTACCGGTTGTTTCTACCCTTCCATCAGCATACTCATGTGTATGTACTTTATTTTCATGCACTTCATGGGGAGAGGTTGTATATCCGTACAAACACTAGCCATGTGCTATGATTGGTGCTCTGGTTGCCAAGTGGATTAATGCCATTAGTACTCACACCAAGCATGATGTACCTTGGTTCTTCTGTGAAATCTGGATATTTAGTGTTTAATGCTCTCCATTGGGTAGCATTTGAGAGGTGTTTCAGCTTCGGATCATCTCCATTGTTTGGCTTCACCCTGTCCGCATGCCATTGCAAGAGCGTTGCTTCCTTAGGATCTGCACAATGTCGCTGCCGACGGGGAGTGATTAGAAAGTACCACAAAACTTTTTCAGGGGCTTTTCTTCCAGTCTTCTTGTATCGAGAAGCATTGCACACTCGACAATTGGTTTTTCCCGTGTGCTTGTTCCGATAAATGATGCAATCGTTGATGCATGCGTGGTATCTAATGTGCGATAAATCAAGTGGGCAAACAATTTACTTGGCCTCCTTGATACTAGTAGGACACACGTTCACCGCGGGAAGAACTTTCTGTTGAAACTTCAAATGCTCATCGAGTCTTGCGTCGGTCCATTTGTTTTTCTGCCTTTGTCTTTAGCAGATTGAGGATGAAACTTGTGCAGGTCTCATCGGAATCGCAACCATCATACAATGGATTCATCGAGTCTAAATCCAGTTGCGCTAGCTTGGCCTCATCTCTAGAAGCAGCTCTGACGCTAGTCATCTTTTTGTGAACCATGTCTCGAACATGAAGGTCCTGCACGACTGAACTTAGTAGTGACGAAGACTGCGCTTGTCCATGTCTTCTCCATGTCTGGCCTCTTCTCCATCTCCAGCCTCTTCTTCATGCCAGGCCTCTTCTTCATGTCCGGCGGTGGTCTCTTCGTCTCGCCCCATGTCATTATTGCCTGCCCTATTAACATCCTCATCATCATTTTCTCTTATCCATCGAATATAGCCATCCATGAAACCATGCATTAGCTGGTGTGCCTTCAAATGACCACACGAAAAGGGTCGATCTAGACTCCTTTGAATATTTGACACAAATATTTTATCTTGGTGCGTTTATTTTGATACATGTCAGACACCGCGGATCGGAAGAATCTATCCACGATCCTTCCATTGACCTTAATCTCCCATGCAGTATAAGAAAAAGAATTATAATGATGCATGCATCAAAGTCATACAAAATTAGGCATGACCTTCCCTAAAAATAGACATGTTGATTTTGCCAGAAGTTCACCGAAAAGGAAATAAATTGACATTTCGGTAAAACATAGGGAACTCATGTCATGCACAATTACTCAATTTAATCATGGTCGCACACACACAAATTCCATCCTTGCACAACAATATTAGTTACTCACCTATATCAAGAGAGCATGATCGGTGTCACTTGGGATCGAAGTGGACAAAGATATTTCATGCTCGTTCATTAATGAGAGGCAGGTAGCTAGCTTACTTCATTTAATGAGTCTGGGAGAGTTAGGTGATTAAGTAGTAGATCTACTTGGAGGAGAGATGAGTCTAACTAGTGGAGAGGGAGAGCGAGCTAGTGAGTGAGTGAATGGGGGTAGCGAGAGAGCAGGGGGCACTACTAGCGAAAACCTTATACTCGGAATCTTATCAGTATCGTCGGATAAAAATATGCGCTACTGCTAGCAGTAGCACGCGGTCATAAAGGGTGCTATTGCTACATATATAGTAGTAGCATGTCTAGACGAAAGGGCGATACTACTATAATTGTCGCACCGTTGCCACCAGGCTAAGTATAGTAGTAGCACCTCTTCTGAAATCGTGCTACTGCTATGGCATTTAGCAGTAGCGCATTACCCTAACATACTCTTCTGCTAAACCCATCCTATCTTCTCCACCGGCCTCCCCCACTCTCCCCTTTCCACTCCACTTTCACTCTCCCCTGCACCCGTCGTCCGCCGCCACCTACGTTCGGCCCTCCCCGACCACGGTCGTCGCCCACCGCTGCCGACGCTCCTGATCCTCCTCCACCGAGGTAGGTCCTCCATCCCTCTTCCACCTCCCTCCCCTCCTCGTCTCTCTCCCGATCCCTCCCTCCTTGCACCTCCCTCTCCCTCCTCACTCCCGCCTCCTTCATCCCACCTCCCTCCCTGCCTCACGAGTCCTCCTCCTCCCTGCCTCATCCGTCCTCCTCCCTCCCTCACTCACTCACCCCTCCCTTCGTTCCTACTCCCTCCAGCTCCCTCTATTTTTGAAATTTTAATAATAGAAATATTTAGGTATTAAATTTAGTAATAGAAGTTTGTAGTAAGAAAATATAGGGTAGAACTAGGGTAATAGAAAATTTAGTAAGTGTTCAATAGAGTAGAACACTTGCATTGCATTGTTTTTAGTAAGAGTTCAATAGAACTAGTTTATTTAGCAAGTGGTTAATATAACTGGTTTAGAGAGAGAGATCTATATTGCCAAAAAAAATTATGTTAGGATTACATATAAGATATATTGAAATGTTTTTGTTAATATTTTCAACCATTGAAATGCAATGAGCATCATGTTTGAATGCTCGTGTGTGAATGCTTATGTGGCGCAGGGTATGTAGATCACCGACGAGACAGTCGACGACGCCAAGAAGATCACCGAAGACACCCGCACCCTCGACATCCATCGTGTATAGTGAGTAAACTGTATATCTAGTGTTGTGTACTAGCTAGTTTTGCTCAAATATGATGTAGATATAAACTTGTATATCTAGTGTTGCTCAAATAGGATTTGTGCTTGCCCAAGTGGCCTATGTTTGCAGGGAACACCTCCGAGTGGCCTATGTTTTGCCAGAGTGTTGATTAATTTCCATTCCGGCAATTTCAGGTGCTCGATATGTCCTTTTTTAGCAAAGGTCATGCCAGGTTTTTCCGTGAATTTTGGCATGGCTTGTGCTATAATATAGGAAATATCAAGTTCGTTGGAAATGCCGGAAAGAGCATTAAACGGAATTTTGGGTTGACTTTAAGTCCGTTGGGGCTCCATATATGACAGTCAAAAAACGGTGAGGGAGTGTTCACCATATATGAGAGAAGAATAATGCCGACTGTTGTTGTGGGGGTTGTTCTTCCTCTAATTTCTCATGATAGACCTTTTGGTAATGCACGGGAAGGAAGAGAAGAACGACCTGAAGGAAATATGCCCTAGAGGCAATAATAAATTTGTTATTTATATTTCCTTATATCATGATAAATGTTTATTGTTCATGCTAGAATTGTATTAACCGGAAACTTAGTACATGTGTGGATACATAGACAAACATAGTGTCCCTAGTAAGCCTCTACTTGCCTAGCTCGTTAATCAAAGATGGTTATGTTTCCTAGTCATGGACATGTGTTCTCATTTGATGAACAGGATCACATCATTAGAGAATGATGTGATGGACAAGACCCATACGTTAGCTTAGCACTATGATCATTTAGTTTATTGCTATTGTTTTCTTCATAACTTATACATGTTCCTATGACTATGATATTATGCAACTCCCGAATACTGGAGGAACACTTAGTGTGCTATCAAACGTCACAACGTAACTGGGTGATTATAAAGATGCTCTACAGGTGTCTCCGATGGTGTTTGTTGAGTTGGCATAGATCGACATTAGGATTTGTCAGTCTGTATTTCAAAGAGGTATCTATGGGCTCTCTCGGTAATGCACATCACTATAAGCCTTGCAAGCAATGTGACTAATGAGTTAGTTATGGGATGATGCATTATGGAACGTGTAAAGAGACTTGCCGGTAACGAGATTGAACTAGGTATGATGATACCGACGATCAAATCTTGGGCAAGTAACATACGATGACAAAGGGAACAACGTATGTTGTTATGCGGTTTGACCTATAAAGATCTTCGTACAATATGGAGGAGCCAATATGAGCATCTAGGTTCCGATATTGGTTATTGACCGGAGATGTGTCTCGGTCATGTCTACATAGTTCTCGAACCTGTAGGGTCCGCACGCTTAACGTTCGATGACGATTTGTATTATGAGTTTCGTGTTTTGATGAATCGAAGTTTGTTCAGAGTCCCGGATGAGATCACGGACATGACGAGGAGTTTCGAAATTGTCGAGACATAAAGATTCATATATTGGAAGGCTACATTCGGACACCGGAATGGTTCGGGTCATTTCGGATAAGTTTCGGAGTACCGGGGGTTACCGGACCCC
>NC_041382.1:431135182-431144545 GCF_002162155.2 Triticum dicoccoides
CTTAGTGGACAAGAGAGAGGACCAGACAGAGGTGCCCCCCCTTGTCCAGTCCAAATTGGACAAGGGGAGGGGCGGCGCCCCACTCCTTCCTTCTCTTCTTTTCTTCCTTCCCTTGTTCCCCTACTTGGACTAGGAAAGGGGGGACGAATCCTACTTGGACCGGGAGTCCATGTAGAACTCCCCCCATGGCGCGCCCCCCTATAGGGCGGTCCACCTCTCCTCCCCCCTTTATATACATGGGAGGGTGGCACCCCAAAGGCACACCAAAGTTTCTCTTAGCCATGTGTGCTGCCCCCTCCACAGTTACACACCTCGATCATATCGTTCTAGTGCTTAGGCAAAGCCCTGCACCGGTAAACTTCATCATCATCGTCACCATGTCGTCGTGTTGACAAAACTCTACCTCGGCCTCAAATGGATCAAGAGTTTGAGGGACTTCACCGAGATGAACGTGTGCTGATCGCGGAGGTGCCATACGTTCGGTACTTGGCTCGGTGGATCGCGGAGACGTTCGACTACATCAACCGCGTTACTAAATGCTTCCGCTTTTGGTCTACGAGGGTACGTAGACACACTCTCCCCTCTCATTGTTATGCATATCCTAGATAGATCTTGCATGATCATAGGAATTTTTTTTGAAATACTGTGTTCCCCAAGAGTGGCATCCGAACTAGGTCTATGTGTAGATGTTATATGCACGAGTAGAACACAATGAGTTGTGGGCGATAATAGTCATACTGCTTACGAACACCATCTTACTTTGATTCGGCGGTATTGTTGGATGAAGCGGCCCGGACCAACATTACATGACCGCGGTCATGAGACTGGTTCTACCGACGTGCTTCGCACACAGGTGGCTAGCGGGTGTCTGTTTCTCAAGCTTTAGTTGAATTAAGTTCAACTACGCCTGGTCATTGTTGAAGGTTAAAACAGCACACTTGAAGAAAAATAGTTGTGGTTTTGATGCGTAGGTAAGAACGGTTCTAGCTAGAAGCCCGTAGCAGCCACGTAAAACTTGCAACAACAAAGTAGATGATGTGTCGTGAGTTTGTCATGGCTGATGTCCTCATGAAAGGACTTAGTCGTGGAGCCATCGCAACGGGTTAACTTAAAGGGGTTAAACCGGACAAGGGGACATGGGAGTTTATACTAGTTCGGCCCCTTCGATGAAGGCAAAAGCCTACATCTAGTTGTGATTGGTATTGCTAGGGTTTCGAAGACCAGGGAGCGGATCCGCTTTGTCTGGCTCTCGAATTATTGTCCGTTGTCCCTAAACCGTTGCCGGGTCGTCCCTTTATATACATAGGTTGACGCCCGCCGGTTTACAGAGTCTCGAAGCCGGATCATAGATGTGTCCGGTTCGGTCTGTACACTTCCTATCTTACAATGCAAGTTACATAATTAGGTCGGTTTACATCTACAGGCCTTAACTCGCCTCTAGGCCTTGGGCCTTCATAAAGCGCCATCATTCTTACATCTTCATGAGCTTCTAATCTTCATAAAGCTAATCCCACTACTCCTGGTCGGTTTACGTCCAGTAGTAATATCCCCAACATTAGGCCCCAGATTGGTTTGAACTTGTTCATGTCAATCTTCAATACTTAGCAAAAAAAAACTCCTCCTTTGCATCTTCACCTTGATTTTGTAAACCGCCGTGACATCATACTCTAGGATCATGATAAACCGCCCTAACGTCATCTATCCGTTGAAGCTGAGGATTACCTTCATTAATGCATATCTAGTCATTGAGGTGACACCATTATTAACTATCCATTTTTGAGCTCCTCGATTCCCGCAGTTGTCGCTTTATCGCTTCGCCTTATAAATAGGGCCACGGGTCCTTATCATTTTCCCCTTCATCTCCCTCGCTTCTTCTTCCTCCTCGCGACACCTCCGCCCCTGAGCGCCGCGGCCGTCACCGAGCTTCTCCTCTGTTTCGACAAAGGCCGTTGCATCAACCTGATTGTTACTAGAGAGCTGCGGCGTTCCTCCGTTGCTTCAACAATCACTGTAAGTCCTTTTCTTTCCCCCTTGTAGATCTGTCTAGGGTTTCCTTGTTCTTCGCAGTTCATTGAAGTTCATCGGAGTTCCGGTGCTGCTCTTTCCTATTCCTCCTTAGTCTATGGATAGAAAATCTCAATGTTGATATATTCCATGTAATGGTTTATTTTCCGGTACCACCACAAACTTTTTGCACACGAAAAACTGATCTGAACTTTTACAACCTGCTTTGGGTCCTACCCATTTTAGGTCAAAATATTTTTGCCTTTCTGTGTTCGGTAGATCCAAAATTCCCATGTGATCCTGTGAAACTTGTTTTTCCTTACTTAGCCCTTTTCGCCTTAGATCTGTATCCTCTGTACCATGTAGGCGGTTTACCCTTGTAAAAAACAATCTATATCATACCATTAGTCCCCTAATAAACCGGCAAACCTTCTTTATGTTGATTGTAATAGTCCGGTTTAACAACACATGTATGCCCTTGATATGACCTTGTCATTCACTATTGCATTAGTCTCCGATTTACGCAATTTCACATACTTGTATATCTTTATTCCACTTCATCTCGCGTTCCACCATGAATGATTTGTAAACCGGCATTTCTTTTCCAGCTTTTTGTTTCACAATGGCTAAATAGTTTGCCGCTTGCAATTGGGCTCGTTCCCGTGTCACCGAGGAACAGTTGAATGGAATGGTCAGCATCGGCACCTTGCCTAAGAAAACTGAAATTCGATGGCGAGTTCCAGGAGCAGAAAATCCTCCAACCCCGAGGCAGGGTGAGGTTGTGGTCTTTGTCGACCACATAGTTCGTGGTTCCAAACCGCCAGGGTCAAAGTTTTACCGAGATGTGCTTGCCAATTTCCAACTCCATCCTCAAGATATCGGACCCAACTCGGTATCCAATCTATGCAACTTCCAGGTCTTCTGTGAAGTGTACTTACAAGAAGAACCGACTGCTGAGCTGTTCCAGGACTTCTTTCATCTGAACCGGCATACAGAATTTGTAAATGGTCCCAACACTGAACTTGGTGGTGTTTTATTCAACAGCGGAAGGAAGTTGAATTCCCTCATGTCAAACTGCACAGTCACCCTAAGGAATGGAACCAGACTTGGTTCTACTGCATAGATACCTCCCGTGAAGATGAAAACCCTCTTCCAGCCTATCGTGATCACCGACTTTCCAACACTCATCAACTCCCACAACGTTTAAGCTCTGCGGAACGGGCCAAATATGCCCCTCAACTCGCCAAGCTCCGGGCCTTTATGGCCAACGGTTTAACAACAGTTGATTTTATGCGTTGCTGGATATCGTGGAGCATCTTGCCACTAAGCCGCCGCCCCGGTTTAATGTGTAAGTATACCGGTGAGGTTGAAGACCCCCAACGCCACATCAACATTCAGGTAACCAATGAAGAGGTCACTGAAAGAGTTAAGAAAATTTTGAATGAACCAGAATCAGTCTGTCGCCAAACCGGCTTGAGCCCCTTCTACACTCAGAATAAACCGCCTGGTGTAAGCACAATGCTTCCTTTTTATCTTTGATATCTTTTGATTTGTTCAACTTCTGAACCTTGCTCTGTTTGTGTATGAACAGGGTGATGATCCCTTCTGGAAACGGAAATCCGTAGATAAAGCGGCAAAGCCATCCCGTCCCAAAACCAAAGCTGTCAAGCGTACCTCAAAGCGAAAAACGGCTGACCGGATCAGCATGGAGCTTGATGAAGATGCAGATGATCCGGAAGTTGTGGTAGAACTTGACTCACTTGGATCCCTTTTCATGCACCTCATTAACAATGATCTTTATCAGGAGGACATAGACGGTAGCCAGGCTAATGATGTAGAGGTAATTACCCTTTCCTCTAGTTCAGACTCTATGCCAACACAAAAAACCTGTCAAGCAGTCCGGAAAGTAAGCTTTTCTCATCCTCTTGCTTACTTGGATCCAACATTTATTTTGAAGACACATCAGCATGAAGCTCGTCGGACAACCCGGCACAGTGGCCAACAGGTTACTTCGGCCGGTTTACCTGATACCCCGGTTCGGAAGCGCTGGTCTGAGGTCTCTCCCACTTCTGACAATTCTTATCCCAAGGAAGGTTATTTCAGACAACCTCTTAATCCGTCCGATTCAAATTATCAGGTGACACCTCCCTCATCCTCTAGCGAGTCGACAGCAACCCAACTCCCTCCTCTAAAAACTGTGGTTGTGTAAGCTTTCAAACCCTTTCTTCCAATGCGTTGCAAATCTTAAATAAGATGCTAAACCTCTTTTAATTTTGTTTGCAGAGCCAAAGCCAGACCCAACAAGAAAGCTTGGGTCAACAATCCATCAGAAGACCAGGCAGCTTTTGAAGAAGAGCAAATAGGTGAACCAGACCAACACTACAAAAAAAATACACTTCCGTGATGATACGTGTTTGTCACAGTAGGTCGCTTTTTTTGTCATGCATGTACATCCATGACAAATTTATGACAGAATCAAGATAGTCATACATGTGCTATATGTAGAAGTGTTCCATGACATTACCAAAATTATCATCACGGAAGTGTCCACTTCCATGACGATAAATCGCACGTCACAGAAGCGCTTTCGTCAAGGGTGACCGGCACGTGGCATCCACCGTAACGGAACGCCGTTAAGCTATCGGGTCGGATTTTGGATCCGATAACCCATTAACAGCCCCGACCAATGGGGATTTTCCACGTGTAAAATCATCATTGGCTGGAGGAAACACGTGTCGGCTCATCGTTGGGACATATGTCAACCACTCATTGGACGGAAGGCGCCTATGATACATCGACACGTGGCACGGCCCAACAGAGGCCCATTCCAGTGAAAAGGCCGGCCCGTTTGACTTGGTCAAAAGGTGGCAGGCCGGCCCATGGAAAGCCTATTAACGGCCTGTTCACATATAGCCCATTTACAGCCTGCTAACCCAAGGCCCATTATGCCCTATTCGAATTAGGCCCATTAGCGTCATCTGGGCCATCCAATATGATTCCATCTTGTTTTCACTTCTGGCCCATGTATGGCCCATGAAGTCTTTCGGCCCATATGAGGCCCTATGTAACTCTTGGCCTATTAACGGCCCATTTTGAAACTGGCCTGTAATGACCAATGTATCACTTTACACCCATTAACGGCCCGTGGTGAAACTGGCCCGTAATGAACAGTGTATCACTTTATACCCATTAACGGCCCTTTATTCCGTTGGGCCGTTTCCAGCCCATGTTATCTTTCGGCCTTCTCAGAGCCCATTTATTCTTGGGCTCATTTCCAGCATTCATTTACTTACGGCCCGTTACTGTCATTTTCTGCTTGTGGGCCAAATTCAGCCCGTGGTTACAGTCAGCCCGTTTGTGGTCCGTTAATACGTTGGGCCGTTTTCATAGCGTCATCAAATACGGCCTATTAACGATGGCCCGTTACAGTCGGCCCATGAAAGGACGATTCCAACTCTAGCCCGTTTACGGCCATAATGTGGCCTGTTATTGGCCCATGTTTGGCCGATCGATCATGTGGCCCGTATAAGGCCCATTGATGATACGGCCCATAGAAGGCCCATTGTTTCTACGGCCCGCAGAAGGCCTACTGTTTCTATGGCCCGTACAAGGCCCATAGTTTCTACGGCCCGTAGGAGGCCCAGTGTCACTACAGTAAATATTAGCCCATGGTTATTGTGGCCTAGTTTTAAAAAATAGGTTATTGCAGCCACTAGTTAACCGCGGAAAAAGAACTGCAATGACTACAAGCAAACAAATAAACAAGACAACAAGGAAATAAATAAACAAGCAACTAACGCTAGGCTATCACGGCTATTACACATATTACATCCACTGGGCATCAAAGTTCGCCACCAGTGCAAATATAGGGAACAAAGCAGCATATCATATACACTGGCCGTCAAAATTGGCCACCAGTGCAAATAAACGTGGCAGCAAAACAAGAGCATAACTGAAACAACTTCAGAAGAGCTCAAGAAACGTTATCCTGGGTATCCACCATGCTGGCAATAAGCTTAGCAAGCTGATTAGCTTTGTCCTGTTTGGCGCTAAAATCCTCCAACGCTTGTTGTTGCACCAGAAAGTATGCATCTGAATGCTCCAGGGACTTCCGCGGTCCTTCCGCTTCTTGTCGCAGCACAGCTGATCGATGTCTTTCAGCTTGTAGTCAAGACTCAAGAAACCGAACTGATTCAGACAGTGAGTTCGAATAGCTTGTGCAAGCGGTAGTGGCCAGTAACTCCAACACTAAACCAAGACAGGATGTGTCACTATCTTGAACGTTATCTGCATTACTTCCATTACCGTTTCTTAATAAGGCACTCTTCCCCAATATTCTGTCAGCATTCTAAAAGAAGAAACAAGCAGACACATAACAAGTTTAGCATGTACTAGTATATGGAACTCATTTCGGTGAACCAGTTCATTAGTAAGGTGGACAGGATTAAACTACCAAGTCTTCTATTGCCAAGTACTAGTACATAATAAAAGCATCAAACAAACATATATCTATGTCCTATGGTAGCAATGGAATCTTAAATTAGAACAGTTGTTCTTCAGGTTTAGGCACTTGTTCTACATGAACAGAGTACAATAAGACGCAAGAATATAATACTTAAAAATAGAAAATGAGCCCATAGACCTTACCACATTCTTGGTTCGGGACGAGTACAGAACAAGGCATTCCCAGTCATCGTCCAGTAAATGTGTCTCAGGAGAACGTAAGGGAATTTGTTGAGTTTCTTTGCCGGTGAAGTACGTTTTCTTCAGGTAATTCCGATACTGCCACCAAGCATTCTTGAAGATAGCAGAGGTATTAGCACAGGTTACCTCATCCTGAGTTTCCAAATCGGTCCTTCTCTATAGAGAAAAATGGGAAAATGTGCTGTATTATAACCATCATGGAGGTAGGATGTATGGGATGAAGCAAAGTAATTGCCATGAATAACATTACTTACACATAACTCCTGGACAAACACCTGCAACTGGCATTTTCCTTCATCTTCAGTATAATATTTCCAAGATGGGAAGATACGCACATACGATTTAACAACATCAAATGTGATAGATGCTAAACTACGACTAGCTCGTTGTGCTTCCTCCGCAGGAATAGGCATAGTAAATGGTGGAGTTGGGGTTCGCCATGATAATACTGGCCCTATGGGCACTGGAGCTGCCTTACTAACTGCTCTTGTTTGGGAGCTCTGTGGTGGAGATGGTGTTGTGTCAACTGGAACTAGGTTACTATCGGCTGGGGTTAGGGTTAGATTGGGTGAAGCTGGTTCTTTGTCCATCATAGTAGGGGTACAATCTGCGAGAGTTTGGGTTATGTGTGGTAGGGCTGGTTCTTGTGCATGTACAACCGGTGTGCTATCTCCACCAAGAGGTAGCACTGTTTTATTTGAAGACTGTGTTTTTAGTCCTCTAGATACTGGCATCACCTGCTCCAATTCAAATGGCTAATAAACAGGAAACATAGTTGAATGTACAGACATTGTATGAGAGACAGATGCAATAGATAGTGTGGAAAAAAGAGGGCATGAAATAGTTGACATGTATATTGTTTAACTAAAACGGATAGCATGACATAATTTCACATATATGATGTTTATCTAAACTGGATAGCATAGCATAACATAATTCAAAGATATGATGATTAACTAAATAGGATCACATGACATAACTCCCCTACATGTTATCTAAGTAATCAGGATCGCATCATTTAATTCACATATGTGATTTATATGCTAAACAGAGGGCATTCGATATGATGTCTGAACTAAGAACATGGTGTTGAATATTGTGTATATGATGTCTAAACTATGCAATGCAAGACACCATATGCATGATATGAGCAGTATAACCATGCCAAGTTAGAGCATACACCTCAGTGGGGGAATAGGATTGGTCATCTGTCTGTGAATCCATCTCTGAGGAGCTATCGGGACCCAACAAGAGATCTGCTTCGACAGGTAGCACTGTCTGCTCTGAAGGCCTTGTTTTCACTCCAGATTTTCCATCTCCCACCCAAATGGCTAATTCACAGGAAGAGTAGTTTAATGTACAAACATTGTCGACAAATGGAAATGTAATGAAGAAAAGGATGGGCAAGATATCATTCAAATATATGATGCCTGGTTAAACAGGATGGCATTGCACATTTCACATATATTATGGCTGGCTAAAAGACATAAGACTGGATAATTCCCATATATGATATAGAAACTAAACATGTGGCCTTACAGAACATGTCTAAACTAAGCAGATGACATATATGATGTTAAAAGTAGGCACTGCAAGGCAACATATGCATGATATGACTAACATCATCATGCCAAGGTAGAGCAAACACCTTGGGGGGTAAATAGGAGTGGTCAGTAGCGTCCAAATCCGCCTCACAACAGATATCTTCCTCTGGATTACAATCTGGAGAGGGGTGGGGAGGGTTTGCCATTGAACCCACCATGGAGCGATGTCTTCATAACATTGTATTGTCGCGCAAAACTCTTCTCTTTTTCTCTACATGTTCAGCATGACTGTGTACAATATCTGACATGCATACAAAAAAATATGGTGAGATTATGTAAGGAGAGCATGCAGAAATTTAGAGTGATGGTAACAACCAGTGGATCGATGTTTTTCCGTTGAACCGAAATAGCCCTAATGGATCGACGTGAATGTATAGTAATAAGTGATGCAACAAGTGTACAACCTCTTTGCCATAGCTGTGTCGACCTCAGCATCATTGGGTTGGTCGCTGAAGCAGTTGAGGCAGAGGTGGTTGTCAGAGGTGTGGAGGAAGATCTGAGGAATCTGTAGACGGTGTCCAGGGCACTGCTCTGTTGTGACGGATCGTTCTGTCATTGGAGCAGCTCCGGTGAGCCGTAAGACATCAAGGCTAAAGCAGCATAAGATAGACATCGTAAATCTCAAGTGGGATTCTAATAGCATCTCCAATAGATGATGTAAAATGGATGTAAAATTAACATCACCAAAAACCACCTGACTACTACAGATGAGGTAAAAACTGTTGACTCTGAACTTAACTATCGAAACTGAAATTTACTGTGGAATCTGAATGCTGCTGTCGAAACTGAATGCAATGGTAGCAGAGAAGCACTTGACATGTAGTTTAGGGAGGGCCTGCAGTTCATCTTCAACATGTACCCCCCTGAGCCGCCAGCCACCACCGGCCGAACCGCCAGCCCCAGCGCCGCCTCGCCGCCCCGAAACAACTCGCCACCGCCGCCCCGGCCAGCCCTCTAGGCCCCCCGCCCTCACCCTGAACCCTAAGATAGATAGTGGGGTACCTCTCCGGCGAGCCCCCGTCCCCGCTGTGGGTGGTTCTTCCTTAACTCC
>NC_041382.1:431144801-431162233 GCF_002162155.2 Triticum dicoccoides
CCCTGAAAATCGACTGACCCAAAAGTCGATTCAATCAACTAAAGTGTGGCTTAATCGGAGCAGAGCAGCAGCACGAGCGAGGGGGAGAGCATCAGTAGCAGCTGGGCGAGCGAGTGATCGAGCGAGAGCCGGAGCAGCAGCAGCAGATCTGGCTGGTATGGACGCCGCCGCCGAAGGGGCCTCGCACTGGGGGAGAGCCACCATGGAGATGTCGCCTGCGGCGCCGGCTTCAAGGTAGCCGCTCCATGGGGGTGCGGGATGGAGCACCGTTGGCACCGGGAGGTCGAGTTAAGGAGAAGGTGCGATGCGATGAGTGTACAACCTCTTTGGTGGCGCCGAGTAGGCCTTGGCTTTGTCCGAGGAGTCGGTGAGGATGCTGCGGTTCCGGTGGAGCAGGTTAAGGCGGCGCTGCGGGGATGGAGCAGCCGCGATAGACTAGGTGATCATCGAAGCAGCTCCTTGGAGGTGGAGGACGGGGCGGCTGAACCGGCGGTACGGCGAGATGGACGATGGATCCTCATCCGGGGAGGTGGACGAGGGACGTCGAGCTGTTGCGCTGGACGACGTCGTCGGGGAAGAGGCTCCGGCTGGGCAGCGGTGACGTGGCGGATGGAGGAGGGTGGGGTTTCGCGGCTGGAGCGGAGAGGTTATGGCGGCCTGGGATTTCAAATGGCGAAAAGGGGGCGATGGGAGGGGGTGAAGCATGACTTAGGAACGCGCTTGTCCAAAATGTAGGGTGTGTTACAAAAGTACCCCCCACCGATTTGAACTAGCAGCCCTTTCGGCTCAGGGTTAGAAGGGGAATTTTGCGTGTCGGGATTTGGCAGCTGGAGGGAGTTTGCGCGCGTGTTGTAATTTCGGGATAGCAAGGCGCGGGTTGTGAAGGCGCCAGTTTTGGAAGCACGATATCTGAATTTTTGGGATATAACAAGACGCGGGTTGAACTTTAGGGACAAGCCTAACGTGTAGTAATATTGTACTTGTACGTACCAAATCAATTCGCACTTCCCTCAACCAAAAAGAAAACAAAAATAAATAAAACTATTCACACCACACAAAGAGAGAGTCTTGCCCCATTTTACTATACAAATGCTATTCAAAGCTACTCCCTCCTTCCATCTATATAGGGCCTAATGCATTTTTCGATGCTAACTTTGACCAAATATTAGAGCAATGATATATGACATGCAACTTACACAAAGCACACCGTTAAATTCGTCTGTGAAAGGTTCTTTCAATGATATAATTTTCACATTGTGCATGTCCTGTACTATTAATCTTGTCAATAGTCAAAGGCAGTCTTAAAAATCTCATTACGCCCTATATAGATGGAAGGAGGGAGTATGAATCCATGTTATGTCCGATTAAATTTTTTCGCTTGCTGTTAGGGACAAGCCTAACATGAGGTATGGATCTATACTACCGCTGCAATTCGAACTAAATTTGAATTGATTTCTCTATTTCAATAAGAATCTACAATCATGATTGTTGCCAACTTCAACCATCATAGTTTCCTTGCAATCCGCCAGATATAAATCAGATGGCCTATAATGCAGGATGGCAGGCACACCATCATCAACAACTCCGTTTTTTATAAGAGTAGAGATAAAACATATTAAATGTAGTATACCATGTTCATAACCACACCATGTGTATCACCGTTATACATATTCACACATCCATCGGTCTGAAACACCATGATAAATTCTTCAAATATCTGAATTCGCTTTTTATAATGAAGTATATATGATCTATATTCGTCTTTTACACCCACACAACCCTCTTATCTTTGTAGCTAGCGCTAACTTTCTCTTGTGCATGCACACGCCCGCATCCCTCTCACCCTCCCTCGGCATTCTCTAGCTCCATTGCGCAAATTCGTCTTTTCACTTTAGGTCGTTCACCCACGATGTCTGTAGGCCCCCCAGCTCCTTCTTTACAACACATATCGATCGATATGCCTCTCTAGCCAGGTGTGCCTAGCACAAACAGAAGCTTCCCCTCTTCTCTTGTCACCGTCCATGCCTCACTCCCACCACTCTTTTCATCGTTATCGTACTCGCACACTCCTCCCCCTCGACATAGTATGCCTCTCGTACCACCTCCTACATGCATCCCTCTCTCTCTATCCTTCTCCTCATGACTCATTTGCTTCTAACACACACATGCATGTATATCGATCAATCTCCCAACATATACCTAGATCGACTTTAACTACCCCCGCATTGATCGACGTACCTCACAAGTTATGTCTCTCCTTTATCTTACAAAGGGTGATTGATCTTCCTATGTAGTTACGTCTGCTTACCACAGCCACATCGTCCCCCCTCATCATTCATGCATGCCTCCTGACCCGTCTCTCACACGCATGTGCACAGACAACAAGCAGCCATCTACTCTCTTATTGATATTGCGGGCGTGCCCTACGTTTGTCTAGCAAGCCTATCCCACCATTTGTTAGAACCAACTCCACTACCACCCCCTCCAACACTCTAGCTCTGCCTCTCTCCCAACCTTATTCATCTCCTGCACATATGCATGGATGTCGATCGATCTCCCTTAATACATGAGGCAGATCGATCTCCTTAATACATGAGGTAGGCCTCTCTCCTCCTCCACACATATACCAGCCATTGTACCTCTATAGTTAATTGGGCCTCCCTCTTCCCCCACCACACACCGATAGTCGAGCGCTGCAGGTAGGTATCCATGCCACAGAGAAAAACTGCACATGTCCTATCTCACGTTCCAGTAGGCCAACCACTCTATATCTTTGACGTGGGCACACACAAATTCGATGGCACTCTTTATCGAGCGCACGTGCACACACACACACATCATCCCTCTCTTCGATTCTATGGACACCTCAAGCCGATGATACATCCACTCTCTTCTTGTGGATCGCCCCCTCTATGTATATGTTATATCCAGGACTCTATTTCACACACATTGCATATGTTAAATTTTTTGATTGACCCCCCCCCCAAAAAAACTCTGAAGAACCCACACACTATATCTCTCTAGGTTTGTATCTCTCTCACACAACCCCACGCAGGTGGTGTACGTATACAAGAAGAGAATAGGTGCACCGTGCACGTACTCACGCTTCGTGCCCGGCCACACCCACGCAGGTACACGGTGGAGCTCATTTCTTTATGAAATGGCAGCCCACGTGCTAATTTGAACGCTTGTAGCGGTTGTTTACCTAGGGAGGTCGTGTACCACGCGTGCACGAAATAAAGTTCGACTTGACGCGTTACCGCGTAATTTTTAAATAAAGTTATAGCGCTCAATGGCACGTACACAGAATATAAAATGATTTTATGGAGGAAAAGGTAGTCCGCTCTTCAGAGTATCTCACACAAGGCTCCGATGGCCTCTCTCTCTCTCTCACTGTTTGTCACTGATCCGGCCGCATCCCGTCCGCCGGGGGAAAGGGAGTGTGGTGGCCTCTCTCTCTCTCTCTCTCGCCGTTGGTCACTGATCCGGACGCATCCCGTCCGCCAGGGGAAAGGGAGGAAGTGCATCGTTTCTCTGTTCGACGGCACCGAGGCAGCACGTCCCGATCTGCGGTACACGCCATTCTCTCTTACCAAGCTCTGGCGCGGCAGGGCCTACGCCACCTGCTCGCAGATTCTGCCCGCCGCCGCTCACCTAGTTACATCCCGACGACCTCCAGGTATCCCCTCCGGCCTTGCTCCACTGCCCGTTTTCCCACGTCACTGTATGTGGATCTTCCATAGTTCTTTGCCCAAAACATCGCTCGTCTGGCGTACTTTCCATATTGCATTCTCGTCCTCACACCGTTTTAGACAAACACAACCGTGTTGGTTTCTTCCCTTAGGACAAGGAATATGCTTCTTTTTTGTCGTTGCATGTGTCATCAACTGTTATTGGCCAGTAATTGTTTCCTTTCTACCTCTTTTTTGCAAACAGGGCTATCCATTTCACGTCATTGCTATTGCGACCTTTTGGTGAACTACACAAATCACTTTTTTCTTAAGAGTGTTTTGTGCAGTTGTACTAAAATGTCACACGGGCAACGTCTCGACATTTCAGTGCGACTGCACAAAGGGAGATTGGTTTTTCTCTATCCTCCTCATCCAACTCCGAGCCTAATCTTCTCCAACTAGTTAGTCTTAAGAGAGACTGCAAAGGGGACCGACTTCTATTTGTGTGTTTATTGTTTCATCAGTAGTCCTCTATTATCGTAATCACACTTGATATCATTGGAATAGGGACGCTCAGCTCTATTTTAGTGGAACTGCACAAAATGATCGGAATGTTGCATGCTCCAGATAGCTACTTTTTTCCCAACATGCCTTGTTGATTTAGACAGAGCTGGGGGGACGTTGCTGCCAATGAAAGCATGGATCAATTTTAATTTAACACCTTCTCACAACTTTGTCTTCAGTTGTGATGTAATTATTAGCTCTGATCTGCTAATAATTGACATGCATTAGCAAGGAAGTTAGTTTTTTATTGTTTCCGAAAGAGCATCGATGGCAAGACACACAAAACAAAAGCTGAAATCTCACACCATTGTACAATTTCATGTCGCTGGAAAATTATTTGTATAGTACGTCCATTATGTAAACAAATGATGGAAGCTTGATAGCATTGCCAGAAGCCTCTTCATCATCCGGGTCCATGTGCCATGCACAAAATTATAATCCTTTGTTCCTAAATATTTGTCTTTTTACAAATTTCAAACGGGCATATTTTAGAGTGTAGATTCACTCATTTTGCTTCGTATGTGTACTCCCTCCGTTCCTAAATATTCTATCCGTCTTAACAGAGATTTCAACAAGTGACTACATACGGAGCAAAATGAGTGAATCTACACTCAAAAATAAGTCTATATACATCTGTATGTGATAGTCCATTTGAAATCTCTAAAAAGACAAATATTTGAGACAAAGAGAGTATTCACTCGTTGAAATCTCTAGAAAGACAAATATTCCGGAGTATATTTAAGAACCGAGGGGGTAGTGCACAACCGCATGGGAGACTCAGCCCGGTCGTTGCGCCGCATTAATAGTGAGTAATGAGCAGTCAAATCATAAGCCCCACCTTTCCCACTGTAAGTTGCTCTGAAGAAGCAACCATCAATACTGTCTTCTTTGAATCCGCTCATACTACTCCATTCGTCACTGTTTATACAGCACGCTTCAGAAAAAGAAAAAAAATCTATGGGACCAAGGCGACTAGCGATCAGCCTGAAAAATAGCATTGGTAGTTATAGCACGGCGTCTATTACTAGAGGGAATAATGCGTACACACATGCATGCAGTGCTTCCACCCTGGGTACACACATGCATGCACTCTGTAGTAGTACTGTACATGGAGAGAAAATTGTGGACTTGATTGCGGTTACCACGCTCTAATTAATTGAGCATTATACCAAACGCGTCTAAAGTCTCTCTGGTGGTGGAAATGCATTGAGACAAATGCATCATAATGAAGCACGCCCTGTAAACTGTGACAGAGGGTGGAGCAGTATGAAGGTGCAAAACCAAGTACGGTACTACTTCGGTTGGCTCTTCGCCCCTTCGTGAAGTCGAACAATGATGGTACTCCGCATGTTGGGTACTACAGTGTATGCCTCTGACAATCTGACACCGAATGGACTGATGCATGTCCATCGAGGGTAGGTTGCATTAGTCAAAAGGCGTAAGCGAGCTTCACCTTGTCCTGCAAACTTCTCCTTGTTTTGCGAGTTGACGGGTCACACCAAAAAGTAGTGCTAGTCCATACTCCCTCCTTTTCGGTTAATATGGCTTAATATTTTTGCGGGTAAATGAGAGAGCTTTATTCATATATAAGCATTCTTAGGACAATCAACCAAGACACTGGTCACTAGGAAGCGAGGTACCCCGCAAAAAAAGAAGTAGGAAGTGAGGTGTTTCATCAAGCCAGCTCTTGGCCACATTCAAAGTGCAGCAAGCACGGTTCGCACGAAGATGCGCCGCAAGGTTTGCTGACCTGTTTACATGCTGAATAACAAAAAAAGAGGAAATATTACTGAGCGCTACTATTTGTAACGGGATATGATCCAGAATTAAGCGAGAATTGTGGCGAGTGTTCCATGCAATCAACTTCCATTATCACATGCGAGAACCCTCGAAGAGAACCAAATGTGTTGAGGATTGCTTTATCACATTTTAAAATTATAATAAGAGTGCAGACGCTCCTCCATCCGGTTCCTAGTACTAGTATATTACGTACCTTTATGGACTATAGTAGTAGTACTAGTAAGGCCTCCTTTGGTTTGTAGGATTTTTGTAGGAATTCTATAGGATAGGATTTGCAAAGGAAAAATTCCTTTGAAGCCCTTTGGTTTGTAGGAATGGATTACTATTCCTATGTAGGATAGGAATAAATCCTTCACGTTTTGGAGGAAAAAACATTAGCCTAGACTCAATGGAAAAAATCCTATCCTATGCACCAAATGACATATCTTTCTCTATAGGAATTGACATGCATGTCATCTCACTTCCTATGATTTTCCTATTCCTATAAAATTCCTATCCTATGAACCAAAGAAGGCCTAAACTTTGTGCTTGGATGTTCGGGAAGTCAAACAATAATAGCACTAGTAGTATAGTGTATGCTTCTGGCAATCTGACACCGAATTAACTGTTGCACGTCCACTGCCTGAGTGAGGGAGAGCTTGCAATAGTCAAAAGTTTCTCCTTGTCCTGTGAGCCACCGCGCGCAAGCTTCTCCCGCCCTCCAACCTTCTCCTCGTTCGGCAAGTTGATGGGACACAGCAAAGTAATGCTAGTCCATGTTGCCTCCTCTCCGGTTAATATGGCTTAATTTTAAACAAGATAAATACACTGTCTGTCATTGTATATTTGTAAAAATACGGTCAGTGGACTTCATAATACGCTCATTGCGCTCAATATATATATTTTCCGGTGTTCATACGGTCACTAGCTCACCCTGACTGAGTATGTGTGTGCATGCATGTGTAGGTTGAGCACTTGAGCGTGACCGTGTGTGTTCCGTCGTGTGCTCGGACATGCATGCATTAGGTCGTCGCGCGTATTTTTGCGTCCATGTGTACGTGTGACTGTTGCATACACGTAGGGGGAGTACGTGTAGGGGCCACTAAGGAGCAGTCAAATCACACAGTAAGTTAGTCGAAAGAAGCAACCATCATTTCACTCTTGAATGACACGTACGCAATATAAAATGGTAGATATGGAGAGAAATAGAAAACCACTATATATACACTAGCAGGAGCCTAAGCTACAAACCTGCTTGCTTAGGTTGCTCTCTTCACAAGCATAGAACGACGGGCCTGATCCTGCAGCTGGGGGAAGGGAACAATGTTCTGCGTAGACGCGGTCGACATCGGTGAGGGAGAAAACCCACAGTCGGTGCGTCCCAATCGGGGGTCACCGCGGTATGGGCCGATGCCGCGTCCCAACCGCCCTTCTAGCTACAGCCCGACATCCTAGGTAGTCCATCTTCCTTTTGGAGCCGGCTTGCTCCACTGCCGTAGCTCCATCTCCATGTCGATCTTTCTCTACTTCTACCGGCTTCTACTTGTGATGAGTTTATGTCGCATGAACTAGTGCCAGTACTATTATTCTAATCACACTTCTTCAATATATTTGCCATCAGGGATGCTAAGGTCGATTTTAGTGGAACTGCACAAAAGCATCGTATGATCCAAGGGTGCCAGCCGTCTTTCCTTCGACAGGTTCTACCCGGCCGGGAAATTAAATCTTGTTTAGGGTTTAAGTCATAGTGACCCCATCAGTATTTTTTCTATCGTACACGCTCTCACAAATTTTTTCTTTAGTTATGAAGTAAATATTGGCTATGATCTGTGAATCATTGAGATGCATCAGCATGTGTGTTAGTTTTCCTTTGTATTTGATGGAATGTTGTAACGGGGCAATTTGGAGGAATGAAAATGGAGTGGAAAAGTTTCCGTTTTTCTGGAGAAAAAATGGAAACGGAGAGAAATCAATGTTTCGTTTCGTTGGATCGCACCGTCGAGCAAAACCAACGTTTAAATCACGTCTGTCGTGTTCGTGTCTCACCCTCCTCCACGGCTCGACCCCACACGGTCCCTCGGCATGCCACTCACTGCAAACCAAGTAGTATACCATAACTTTGCCGCCTGCTTGTCGATGGATCGCGCCATGGAGTACTAGCACTACAGGAAGAGATTGACGAGTTGGGGGAGGACAGCTAGCTGTAGCACGGACTCCCAAGAACTTACTACTGGAAGAGATCGCGCATGTTGTAGACGGCAATTGCGACCTTTGAACGCGGAGCAGCCGCGTGCACCCGGAAGTAGTGCGGGGGACGCTCTCTCGGCCAGTGTGCTGCAATCAATGCCGGCGCCAGTGAGAGGTCGCGTCCGCTCTGGCCGGGCATGAATGCGGCACTACCCATTTCGGGCGGGAAGCACGCGCGGGTGATGACGAGGGTTCGGGTTGGTCAGGACCGGTCGTGGCAGCGGTCCGGACGTGCGCAAAGAAGAGATGTTGTACGCTAATATTGCTGCATATATAATTAACAATGTAAATAATGTGCCAGTTGGACAAATATGATTGGATATGGAGATGGAAATGGAATTTTACGTAAACACGGATATGCATGTCTATGTCTATGTGTGTGTGCGCGACGACTCTCGCGACCTGGAAGCGGGGGCGTGCTTTTGATCGAGTTTTCTTTCTTGGTACGTTAGAAAATCAGTTTGTCTAATTCACATCTAGATGTTATTTAAGGATATCACATCTAAGCTCCCACAAGTATATAATGTAGCAACAAGAAACAAAAAAACTAGGAAAAACCACAAACAGAGTGGACATCAACTTATATGTGACATAACTATGTCACATCTAGATGTGTCACAACAAGAAACAAAAAAACTAGGAAAAGCCAGTTTTCGTTTCTTTTTTCCAGGAACGCACGTATTCTATTTAAAACCACTGCTATGGAGAGAGTTTTTACTCCATTATAGCCTCCTGTTTGATAGAGTTTCTCACGTCTCGCTCTCTCACCCTCTCCATATCAAAACAAGATGACAGTGTCCACTCTATCTCTCTCCTCACTGGTGGTCACAGATCCGGCCGAATCCCGTCCGCTGCGGGAGGTGAGGAGGTGCAACATTGATGTTGTCGCCATCGGCGACGGAGGAAGCCGATGCACACCGTCCTATCGGAGCCGGCGCTGGCGCGGACGAAGATCCTCCACGCCCTTGTTCGCTGCCGTCGTGTGGGCAGATCCCGCCCGCCCGCCTAACCGACATCTCGCCCACCTGAGGTATAACTTCTTGTACTGGTCCAGCTCCCTAGGTCACTGCGTGCGGGTTTTCTTCTATGCGACTACTCCCCAGCTCCCCATGCATAGTAGCTAGGGTTCGTCGGCTGGTCCAACATCACCTACTAGTACTATTATAGAGGAAATGCCACTCAAAAAGTTGTCCTGATTTATGCCTCGGTGGAGGTATACATGTTGTTTCGACAAAAAGTACATGGTGGTTGTGCGGTCATTGTCCATATGGTGGTAGTACTATCACTGGTTAAATGAAGAAATGCTTTTTTTCTCGGGTATCCTGGTTTAGTTCCCATCAAGATAATTATGATGCTTCTGTTTGTTGGTGTACTTTTCATTAATTCTTATTAACAATTGAGATGTCATTGTTAACCCTTTTTTATATTTTTGGAAACAGCGATGCGTGTCTCCATACCCGGGCATGTCTTCCTCAATTTTAGTGGAACTGCACAAAATTGGATGGCCATTGTTGTTCTGCCTCACTGTCCTCTACCACGTGGTTCTTCCTTCCTCGAGCTTGATTACTGAGAAGAAACAGACCATAGTGAGGATTTGTCGAACTTCTTAGGTGCCTCACCCAAACTTGATGCCAAATGGATGATGCATCACCACGATGACCTATCGATGCTCATGGTTGCGCCTCATGGTTGCGTCGGCTGGTGAAGCTGATCGATTTTCGACGAAAAACAAGCTGTCTTCCATCAGTGCTCTTTGCTTGTTACGCACAAAGATGATATCCTTCGTCAGTTCACCTTGGTTGTGTTGGAGACGCAGTCGTCTTTCACGTTGGTGCATTTTCGCTAGGGTTTTACGACAGGTGGGCCCAAAATGTGGCCGGCTCACCTGTCATACAACCAAAAGCACGTGTAGTGAAGGCACCGGAGCTCAATCCGTACTACAGTAGTATATATATAAGCGGGAGCCTCAGCGCTTGTTCGCTAGGGTTTGCACTCTCCACACGCTCGCCGCACTACATATATGTTACTCTCTCTGTTCCGAATTACTTGTCTTAGATTTGTCTAGATACGGAGGTATCTAGCACTAAAATGAGTCTATATACATTTGCTAGGGTTTTCTATATTCACAGTCTCTCACCCTCTCTTCACCAGATCTAAACAAGACTGCGTTGGCCTCTTGTCTCTCTCTCCCCCCTCACAGCTTGTGAAGGAGGCGTCTGTATCCCGTCGCACCGGGAAGGGGAGGAGGTGCAGTGTTCTCTATCGCCTTCAGCGAGGGAGGCAGTCCACTGTCGGCTGCGTTGTTCTCTTTCACCCAGCGCCTATGCGAGAGGGCCACCGACCCCTTCTTCCTCGTTGCCGTACTTAGTGTGGGCAGATCCGGCCTCCTGCCGCACGCCTTGCCACATCCCGACGACCCTAAGGTATAAGTTTCTTTGAAACCGTCGTTGCTCTAGCTGCATGTGGATCTTTTTCGATCTATAGTCGAATCTAGGTCTTGGTTCAAAGAGGAATAAAGGGTGCGGTGGGCTGGAGCAAGAATCTAGGACGTGGTTCAATGAGGAAAGGAGGGGCGGAAAGTAGTATAGACTGGCTATCCAGCCGCTTTGTAGGTCGAAAAGGGAAAAAGGGGGTAACCCAGTACACACATCTGTAAGGAACCGATCTCTTCGTTGAAAAGGGAAGGAAAGTGGGGGGTCGGGTAGTTTGTGCACGACTAGATTTGCTGCCCTCACATAGGAAGAAGGTTCAAAGAGAACAAATATGGGACCAGCGCATATATGCTGCTTGGCTACATACTCTGCATCACCCATTTATACGTGTGGACGCACATGGTGCTAGCATATCCCATGCAGCTATTTTGCTGTTGTTAATCTCAGAATTAACTACTGATCTATTTTAAAAGAATTTCTCTATTAATATGAATCAATGCAACCGTTTTAGAAATGCCACTGTCCTATACTTTGTTTTCCATCAAGATAAGGTAGATGCTTCTTTTTGTGGCCGCATGGTTCATCCTCCTTTATTGGCCAGTAATTGTTTTCTTTTTTGCCTCTTAAAACAGGGATATCTATTCAACTTGTTGCTATAGAAAACTTAAATGTCACACTGGCAACTTTGCTTGATTTCAGTGCAACCGCACAAAACTTGATTGGATTTCATATTCATGTTGGTAGATTCGTATTTTATGTTGGTCATCTCATGAAAGGTCAGTACAGGCCTTCATCCACATGATTGTGCAGTGTGCTTTGAGATGTTGTGCTACTTGTATTGGTACTGTTTTAAATAAATGATGAATTGAAGCTATTGTATTGTTGTCTTTTCCCATTATGTAGTGAACAAAAATGGGACCAACCCAGACATGATGCTTGTTGCTTTGTTACAACAAATTCAGCATCACCCCCTTTATAAGCCAGTAATTGATGCCACTCTCAGAATTAACTACTGAATCTTATTTCAAAACTGCAACACTTGTTAGGGATTGGCGGGATTACCATTTTTGTGGCCGCATGTTTCATCCTCCTTTATTAGCTAGTAATTGATTCCTTTTTTGCCTCTGTTTATACAGGGATATCTATTCAACTTGTTGCTATTGTGACATTTTGCATTGCTACGCGAAACACTTTGCTTGATTTCATTGCAACTGCACAAAACGAGATTCGATTTCCTATTCGTGTTGGCAGATTCATACGTGATCTTGTGTGCGTCATGACAGGTTGGTACTTGCCTTCATCCACATGATCGTGCAGTGTGTTTTGAGATGTTGTGCTACTTGTATTGGTACTGTTTTAAATAAATGATGAATAGAAGCTATTGTATTGTTGTCTTTTCCCATTAAGTAGTGAACAAAAATGGGACCAACCCACACATGATGCTTGTTGCTTTGTTACAACAAATTCAGCATCACCCCCTTTATAAGCTTTGTCGTTCTTTATACATGTTGAAACAAGGCATTGTGAAGATAATGTCTCAGTCAATATGAATACATCACACTGATGGAGAATTGCTACTCTCCTGCTTTGTTTCCCATTAAGATAAAGTAGATCAGTAGATGCTTTTCTTCTAGGAGTACAAGTCATCAACCGTTATTTCTTAGTAATTGTTTCCCTTATACCTATTGTTGCTTACAGGGATATCAAAATTAAAGCTCGGTTTTATTCCGACTTCGATTTTAGTTGAACTGCACAAAAGGGGCCAATGTGTAAGGTAAACTGCTGCATTACTGGGTCTAGTTGGTTGTTCCACTTTGCAGAAAGAAGTAGTCACCATTTGCGCTACATTATAGAAGGAATGACCGAGAAGCTTTACAGAGTATTATTAGACACCGATGACATGACTAGTCTGTAGAGACCATTGGCAATTTAACAATACGTGGAGTGCCCTGGGCAAAAAGTTCCCAAACAAGTATAAAAGCTACGACAGGACTCCATGATCATAGGCATTACATATTTTGAATGGGAAAATCTTGTCAAAGTTTAATCATTGATGTTAGCAAGAAGACGTTAGTTTAATATATTGGAATTGGAAAACCTTGTCAAAATTTGCTCATTGATGTTATCCAGAAGACATGCATTTGATATTTTTGAGTGGGACGCCCTTACTGTGAGCAGCGTCGAGTGTTTTTTCCTATTCATGTGTTCAGTTTAGAAGTAAATAGTTACTCTGCTGAGATATTCCTGTGTTAAGAGTTTATTCTGAATATTGTCTATGTAATGCCAGGCCTTGTGATTGATTGCAAAGTTGAGCTTCGAATGTTGTGGCATGTGGCATCACGAGCTGTTCACCGTGCCTCCTGAGAATAATGCTTCGTATTGTTTTGCATGTCGATATAATGCCAGTGATTTGCTTGTTAAGAAGATCATCCTCTTCTGTTGTTTCCGTGCTTAAGAAGTTCATCGTCTGATGTTTCATTCATAGCCTATATGACAAGTCGGGTAGGTTAGACGTGAAACCATATGATCTTCCGACCAACTGATGATATTAGGCCGTGATTGGATCATCGTTTTCCAACCAAAACCGCTTGTAAAACTGACGCTTGTAAATTAAAGCAGATGGTCTCAGGCGAAGGCGCTTGGTTGGTCGATTTCGACTAGTAAAATATTGGAAGTACTTGACACACGATAAAAATGCTGAACGACACTCGGCCGATTGCTAATCCAGCCGTTATCTACTGTTTCAGCCTTGCCCATGGATGTCATGATACGCACGTCGTGCATGTATCGTCTGGTAATGTCGTCCATATAGCAGTGCTCGTAAAATATACACTGGTCTCTCAAATTACACGCGTAACCCGCCGGTTTTAGTTACAGACCTCGGGCCCTCGGTTTCATTACGCCTATATTTTACGCGTTGTTTTCGATGACGAGTAAATTACACTTGTATGTTAATACAGGTTTGAAATAAACCAGAGCTCCCAAGCATGTCCTTACCATTTCATGCCGTCTCTGTTTCTCGAAGGTGCTCATACGTGTCCGATGATCCTGGCTTCCTGAATGAGTAGCAGGCGTTGTATCAGACCATCCGTAGGGCCCGCGAGGCCCTCCCCGTTGTCCTTCGAGTTGTTGCGCTCACTGTGGCGCCGAGCATTGTTAACATCGTCAACGAACATGAGAATTCAGGAGATTACTTTATTTTGACTGGATGACACTAGGGACCCACTAGGGCCATAGCCATACGTACGCAAGTACCTCCTTATTATGTACAACTATATTTTTTTTGCTTTCTCCTGGTTTCGTGACATCACGGTCCCACACTATTGTTAACCTATGTAGTCAATATAAACGAGAGAATTGCACAAGGTGCGGCCGACAGCTGGGATCAAGCAGCTCAAGCAGTATTTGTGTTTTTGAGGCATGAGCACTGCAGAGTTTTTCTTGGCGATGATTTCGTTGTTGTTCAGAGGAGAGCAGGGTATTAACTGGGCGGGTTGTGGCCCGTCTAGCCCAGGCCAGATATCCAACGCAGATACTATTTTTTTCAAGATGAAAATGGCTAGCCCAGCTATACGTCTTTTTGAGGAATACCCAGGAAAGGTCAACTTGTTATTCTCCGCCCCGCTAGGCTGCAAATCTTTCCTAGGAGGGATGCATTAGGCTTAACAGGAAAATGGGCTTTAAAAAATAATAAATGGGATGTAATTATAAAAACTGGGCAGTAACTATAAAAAAATGCACCAAACACGAAATTAGTTTATAAAATATTATTTATGGATTTTGAAAATCTTAAATTTTCATTGTTGCGCATGTAATGTTTCGTTGGATTTTTACGTAATACAAATTTATATTTAATCTGACTAGAAATTTCGGGATGAAAATATTTCGGAGCCCATCAAAATGTGAGAAATTTTGTTGAATTTTGTTTTCAATGGTTGGTTGAAATTATTAATCATTGTCCTAGCTTCAATGGGTTGTACTTTTAACAAACTATAAATGAGTTGTTGTAAATTCCATTAGAATTCCAAAATGGGCTGTACATTCTTACAAAACGCAAATGGGCTATAAGTTCTCTGCCACACACTTGTGGGCCTACTAAGTGACGCATCCCCTAAAAAAATAAGTTGACGCGTATGCAAGGCTTTGCCAACTTGTTATAGTCAACACACGGTTCTAGCAGCAGTGGCCGTTGGATGTCTATCCAACGGATGTCGTGCTTCTTCTTCAATATCGGATATTGTTAGCTTCGGCCGCCCAAAAAATGATTCCTCCCCCTGACATCTGGGGCGCACCGTTTCGGAGGCTGACCTGTGGGCCTACTAAGTTGGAGCATACCAAGGGCTTTGTCAACTAGTCAATAATAAACGTTTCTAGCTTCAGTGACCGTACGATGTCCATCCAATGGCCGTAGTGCTTCTTCAACCTCTGGTCTTCTTGGTCCAGCCGCCCAAAGCAGCGCCGGTCGTGCCGCCTACTCCTGCTTCCCGTGGCTGGCTGTGCTGCCGCGGAGGCCTCACCGCCCCCATACTACTCCCATCGCTGGCCAGGCCATCCCTCCACTCACCCACACCCCCTGTTATTCTGCGGCGATGGCAGCCTCACATCACAGCCGAACCAATGAACCCTCGTACTCCTCTCCGCGCGGGCTTCCACTGCTGCGTCTTCCCCGGCTCCGCGTCGTCCCCTTCCTAGGCCTCGCCATCATCTAGACCACCGCCCTGGTGCTCTCGACGCGGCGTGGTCAACGACCAACTTCCATCAGAAGAGTACTTTACGTGGAGAGGCTGACAGCTGGGTCCAGGCGACCGCAAGGAAGTGCCTCCTTATTACGTGCAAAATAATTATTCCTCCACCTTACAGCAGGGACCCACCGGACGGGCCACCTTATTTTGTGAAAAAAAATGTTTCCCCCCTGACTGCTCGGACCCACCGGACGGGCCAGCATATTTCGCAAAAAAATGTTCCCCCCGCTGTCAGCTCGGACCCACCGGAAGTGCCTCCTTATTACGCACAAAAAATGAATACTCCCCCTGCTAGCTGGGACCCACCATGGTGGGAGGCTGACTTGTGGGCCTACTAAGTTGACTGGGATGGGGGCCTTTGTCAACTTTAGTCAATATGAACGATTCTAGCTCCAGTGACCGTACGATGTCCATCCAACGATCGTAGTGCTTCTTCAACCTGTGGTCTTCTTGCTCCAGCCGCCCAAAGCAGCGCCGGTCGTGCCGCATGCTCCTGCCTCCCGTGGTCGGCTGTTCTGCCACGGAGGCCTCACCGCCCCCTACTATTCCCACCGCTGGCCAGGCCCTATGCCGACGACAGCCTCACAACGCAGCCGAACCAGTGAACCCTCGTACTCCTCTCTGTGCGGGCTTCCACTACCGCGTCTTCCGCGGCTCCCTGTTGTCCCCTTCCTAGGCGTTGCCGTCGTCCACCACCCTGGTGCTCTCGGCGTGGCGTGGTCAACGTGGTCAAGGAACGACTTCCATCGGACGTGGACTGTACGTGGAGAGGCTGACAGCTAGGTCCACGGCTGCAGCAAGGAAGTGCCTCCTTATTATGTGCAAAATAATTATTCCTCCACCTGACAGCGGGGACCCATCGGACGGGCCATCGTATTTCACGAAAAAAATGTTTCCCCCTGACTTCTGGGACCCACCAGCTACACCTTCGCACGCAAGGAAGTCGTCCGAGAAAAAAAAACAATTCAGCCCCCTGACTGCTGGGACCCACCAGCTACATCTTCGCACGCAAGGAAGTGCCTGACAGTCGGGACCCACCTGGTCGAAGCGTACGTAGCGTTGTCATTCTGGTCGCGAACGTGTACGTACATATATACTGGTCGATGTAGAGGCGCGCACGTGTCGTAGTAGAGGCGTGCACGTAGCATGTACACGTACGTACAGTGACCATGGTGCAAGAAAGAAAATACGGCCACATATGTGTACATACGGGCGGGGTCTCGAATACCTACTCGCACATACGTACGGCCAGGGCTCGTGTACATGGCTGGGTCAGAACGGAGAAACAGCGTCGTCTTTGTGTTCATGGGGAGGCAACATAATGCGTCGTGTTCATGGGGAGGCAACGGAATGCGTCGTGTTCATCGGGAGGGCTTGGACGGAATAGAGGAAACGGCCTTGTGTTCGACCGGCCACGTTTGAAACGGGATCCTGTTCATCGGGAGGGGTCTGGCGTACCGCAAAACGGAGGAAACAGACCTCCTCCGGTCGAAACGGGGGTCTGTTGATCAGGAGGGGTTTGGCGTACCGCAAAACGGATGAAACGGACTTGTGTTGGAGCGTTATGGTCGAAACGGGGGTCCTGTTCATCGGGAGGGGTGTGGCGTACACCAAAACGGGACTCCACGGGATACTGTTCATCTCCACCGTCAACCCCCTCTAGCCTCCACGAGCTACTGTTCATCCACCATCGACCTCCTCCAGCCTCCTCCTGCGCTGTTCATCCACGGGCTCCTGTTCATCCAGCCTCCACCGCGTGCTACTCCACCGGCTACTGTTCAACCACCCTTCTCCACGGGCTCCTGTTCAACCACCCCTCCATGGGCTACTATTCATCCTGCCCTCCACCGTCTACTGTTCATCCTGCCCTCCACGGGGTGGTCCTGTTCATCCAGCCCTCCACGGGGTCCTGTTCATCCAGCCCCAACTGGCTCAATCGATCGGGGTCCTGTTCATCCAGAGGCAACACCACGGGGTCCTGTTCATCCACCCCCACC
>NC_041382.1:431162679-431222325 GCF_002162155.2 Triticum dicoccoides
AACGCTCACTGTTCATCCAAAGGCAGCATCGATCGGCTTCAGTTAGCAGCAGTAGCGAAGGAATCGCTAGATCGAGTTCAGTTAACAGCCATCGATCGATCGCTCGGGTTCAGTAACGCGTAGCCTGCAGTGCAATCGCTCGGGTTCAGTTAGAGCCCAACGCCTTGCTCGGGTTTAGTTAGAGCCAACGCCTCGCACACACGCGTGTACGTGTACGAGAGAAACGTGCATCGCTCGGCCCCCGACCTCCCACCGTAACCGGGAACTCTTTGATAGACCTGTGTACATATGATGGACAAACCAGAGTAATAATTCCTTGGGAAAAATGAACCCAAACAAGCAAAAAATACTGGGATTGATAGCACCTAGTTTATTTGTTGTAGCAATCCGAAGGAAGGTGATTCCCAAAATTGGGACTCGCTCGGCACACCCATTGCCTGATGGGCGATAAAATGACGGCATGGCAATACTGGTAAAGGTTGGCTCGCCGAGGCAAAGCCCTCGGCCCAGCTAACGTGACGGAGCTGGTCGGCTAGTGACGCCGAAGTGTCCGGAGTAGGTTGATGAAGAGATGGCGAAGCCCCCGATCCAGCCGAGATGTCGAAGCCTCGATGTCAGCCGATGAGTCAAAGTAGGTCGGTGTGATGGACACCAGCTTGAAGAAGCAATAGTGCGGCCCTGTCAATGCAGGTCGTGACGTGGTCGATGCTGGCTTGATGAAGCGACCGTGCGGCGATGCCGGTATGCCCGCTCCGTGTAATCCGTGGGGCGGCGATGTTGGTGATGATTTATCCTTCGCGATGTCGGGCTCTTGTTCGGCTTGCCGAGATGATGATCCGAAGAAGTTGAGCTCGGCTCAACAAAGTGACGCCATGTCTAGCGCAGGTCGGCAGCCGTGGAGTAATATTGCCGGACTGGTTTGACACCAGCATGATGTTGACGATCAGGTTCAAAAGATCTTACAGTTAGTGGGATGTGTTCGGGAACAAAACACAATACCCCATACAAAACTTCCTTCAAAAGGGATGTCCGAAATCCTGTTCATAAAAAAGATGAACTCGGGTCTGATTCGTTTTCACGCAGAAAACAGATCCGAAAAGTGATGCACTAATCGGAAGGTTTCCGGAGTTTGGACAGTCGGATCGAGCCGAAATTTTGAGAGGTGGTAGATATAGGAATTCCGCAGCCGATCAACAGTTGGATATTCCAAAGGACGTCCGAGCTAGAAGCTGGACACCACGCCCTAAACTCATCTAAATTCCCGTCCAGATTTGATAGGGCTCCGGTATATCGTGGATTGCCAGAGATTCCTCCTTCGGAACTCGACGAAATTTTCCAGGGTTGTTGTAGACTCAATTCCGCACAAATGCACCAAAGAGATCATCAAAGCGATACTCGAGGAGGTGGTGGTGGCAGATACGAGTTCGCTGTCCAGAAAAACAGCACGGTCGCTTGAGGGCAATGTTGACGTTGAGCCCCCGAGCTCCATAGATGATTCCTCCGTTATCTTGATAGAGATCGGAGTTGATGTTTGATGAAGGCCCTCGTCCGTACATGGTGATCCGAACATGGGGCGCAATTCTTGGTCGAACCAAGGTGACGAGTCGAGCTGGTGACGAAGATGCCGAAGTCGCAGTTGATCTGCAGGCGAGCCATCGATCCTTTTGTCGATCACACAGCGTAACCCTCAATGAAAGCACCAATGTCGGTGTCAAAACCGGTGGATCTCAGGTAGGGGGTCCCGAACTATGCGTCTAGGATCGATGGTAACAGGAGGCAGGGGACACGAAGTTTTACCCAGGTTCGGGCCCTCTTGATGGAGGTAAAACCCTATCCTACCCTATTAATATTGATGATATGGGTAGTACAAGAGTTGATCTACCACGAGATCAGAGAGGCTAAATCCTAAAAGCTAGCCTATGGTATGATTGTTGATGTGTATATATTGTATATCTATTGACTAGCCTGGCCTCGGTTTATATAATGCACCGAAGGCCTAGGATAACAAGAGTCCTAGCCGAATACGCCGGTGGGGAGAAGTCCTTGTCTTGATCGCCAAGTCTTGTGGAATCTTCCTTGTATGCGGCAGCCGTCCAAACTGGCCCATGAGTATACGGCCACGGGGGTCCTCGGCCCAATCTAATAGATCGGGAGACGACATGGTGAGTACCCCCTAGTCCAGGACACCGTCAATTAGCCACAAAGTATTCCCAACAGGATTGTAGGCTAGACCACCTGTTGGATGGTATAGAGGAGGAATTTAGTCAGCCTGCATGACTATGTAATTAAAGTGACATGTATAATGCCTTCTAGCGGGATTGTAGATCATTTGTCATGGCAGACCTTTTCGCTTCAACCTTGGGACCCGATAGTCCGGAGTGTATCCGAATACCCGCTCAGTTATATAAGAACCGGGGTATGCGTGGAGACCAGGCGTAGGGGTCATTGGTGCTTGAACAGACAAGTGCCCAACTAGTTATGTTATATTACATGGGTAGTAAGAAACATCTTCCAGGGAGAATAGTTCCGTTAAGGGTTCCTTTCCCTGGGTAAGCATGCCCTAAAGTGCATGTCCGGACTGCGATAGGAAACGCAGGAAAAAACATCTGGGGGCAGATATGGAAAATAAATAAAAATCATCTTTTGTTCACCGACCGAATATTCCCTTAAGAATGCTAGCTTTCGGCTTCACCCAGTCTGAGGTACACATCCGGCTGACCCGACAGTAACAATCGCAGAGGTGCTCCCCTTATGCCCTAGCCGAATTAACGGGAACATAGGGCATAAATACAAGAGCCAGGCAACCCAGCTTGGCCAAAACTTAAGTCATGTCGATGCATATAATGGCGAAAAAAGGTACATGTGGAAGCATAACACATGTGCGAGGCACGAGGCCCAAATAAATAATCAAGCTTCTGTGAAAGAAGCCCCCAGGTATGATGAGTGCGGCTAGCGCATCTATAATGTGCAAACGAGGCGCAAGTTGGCCTTTGAAGGCCTGGAGAAAGAATAAAAGAAAGAAAGAAAAACAAGACAGATAATGTATAAAAAATGGACAGAGGAAGGGAACGAACACAGGGTCCGGCACTAGGCGTAGAATCTTCGGAGCCTGGCTGCGTTCCATGGGTTCGGTTCGAGTCGATTAGTCGATGCATCCCGCAGTCGGTACGCTCCACCGATCAGAACTTGGTCAATAATGAAGGGACCTTCCCATTTGGGCTCGAGCTTGTTCTTTTTATTATCCGGCAGACGTAGAACTAGTTCGCCAACGTTATAAGTTTTGGCCCGTACTTCTCTGCTTTGGTATCTGCGAGCCTATTGCTGATAAAATGCGGAACGGGCTTTTGCCACGTCGCGCTCCTCCTCCAAGGTGTCCAGACTGTCCTGCCGATCAAGCTCGGCTTCTCTTTCTTCGTACATGCACACTCGAGGTGAGTCATGAATTAGGTCACAGGACAAGACTACCTCTATGCCGTACACCATAAAGAAGGGTGTATATCCGGTACTACGGTTCGGCGTGGTTCGCAGCCCCCAGAGTACGAAGTCGAGCTCCTCTACCCAGTGCGTGTTAGACTCTATTAAGGACCGCACTAGCCTGGGTTTAATGCCGCTCATTATAAGACCGTTCGCGCGCTCCACTTGACTGTTGGTTTGTGGGTGATAGACCGAAGCATAATCGAGCCTGATGCCCATTTTGCTGCACCAGAGTTTTACCTCATCGCCAGTAAAGTTTGTGCCGTTGTCAGTGATGATGCTGTGAGGGACGCCATAATGGTGTACGACCCCGGATATGAAGTCTATCACCGGTCCGGATTCGACTGTTTTAACAGGTTTGGCCTCTATCCATTTGGTGAATTTATCCACCATGACCAGTAAGTATTTTTTCTTGTGGGTTCCCCTTTAAGGGGTCCAACCATGTCAAGGCCCGAGACTGCGACGGGCCACGTAATGGGGATTTTTTGGAGGGCAGTGGGTGGCATGTGGCTTTGATTTGCAAAGAGCTGGCAACCGGCACAACGTTGGACCAAGTCCTGTGCATCTGTCCGGGTCGTTGGCCAATAGAATCCTGTACGGAAGGCCTTGCTGACAAGAGCCCGGGCTGCGGCATGGTGACCGCCAAGTCCGGCGTGAATTTCTGCCAAAAGGTTCCGTCCTTCCTTTTCGGAGATACACCTTTGAAGGCCTTAGATCGCTCATGGACCCTGTAGGCCTTAGATCGCCGCACTATGCAGCGTGCCTCATTTTGGTCCTCCAGAAGTTCCTGCCTAGTTAGGTAGGCCAAGAATGGTTCTGTCCATGGGGCTATGATGGCCATTATTACGTGGGCCAAAGGTGTTAGTTCGGTGGCGGAGCCTCCGATTGTCTCAGAGTGTTCGGTATCGGGTATTTTGGCCGGGTCCGGATTATTGTTACCGGTGTCCCCTTCCCATATTACGGATGGCTTGAACAGCGTCTCCAGAAATATGTTGGGGGGGACCGCGTCGCGTTTTGCGCCGATGCGGGCGAGGATATCCGCCGCCTGATTGTTTTCCCGAGCCACATGATGAAATTCGAGCCCCTTGAACCGAGATGACATTTTTAGGACGGCGTTGCGACAGGCCGCCATTTTCGGATCTTTGGCATCAAAGTCTCCATTTATTTGGGATATTGCGAGGTTCGAATCCCCTCGCACCTCTAGGCGTTGAATGCCCATGGATATTGCCATCCGGAGACCATGTAAAAGGGCCTCATATTCGGCTGCGTTGTTGGAGTCCATATACATTATCCGGAGTACGTATTGAACTGTATCTCCGGTTGGGGACGTCAAAATGACGCCATCCCCCAGACCAGCCAACATTTTGGAGCCATCGAAGTGCATGATCCAGTTGGAATATGCGTCGTACTCTTTAGGGAGTTTGGCTTCCGTCCATTCGGCGACAAAGTCGGCCAATACTTGCGACTTAATGGCTCGTCGCGGCTTGTAAGTTATGTCGAACGGGAGGAGGTCAATGGCCCATTTGGCAATACGGCCCGTGGCATCGCGGTTGTTGATAATATCATTAAGTGGCACTTCCGAGGCTACTGTTATTGAACACTCTTGAAAGTAGTGTCGCAACTCCGGGATGCCATGAATACCGCGTATGCTATCTTTTGATAATGCGGGTACCGTGACTTGCATGGTGTAAGGACAGTGGATACATAGTAGACTGGCTTTTGAAGGGGGAATTTATGTCCGCCCATTTCTCGTTTGACGACGAGCACTGCGCTCACAACTTGATGAGTTGCTGCAATGTATAACAGCATTGGTTCGCCAATGTTTGGCGCGGCCAGGACTGGGTTGGTTGCCAATATGGCTTTTATTTCTTCCAATCCGGATGTGGCGGCATCCGTCTACTCAAAGTGTTCGGTGCGCCGAAGGAGGCGATAAAGGGGTAATGCCTTTTGTCCCAGGCGGGAGATAAAGCGGCTTAGAGCCGCCACGCATCCGGTTAATTTATGGATTTTTTGAGGTCCGTTGGGATATCCAATTGTGACAGAGCTCGGATCTTGGCCGGATTTGCTTCAATTCCTCTGTCGGATACAATGAAGCCCAAGAGCTTTCCGGCTGGCACACCGAAAACGCATTTTCCGGGTTGAGCTTGATGTCATACGTTCGGAGGTTATCGAATATGAGCCTCAAGTTGTCTACTAGATATTTGACATGTTTGGTTTTGACGACCACGTCATCTACGTATGCCTCCACTGTTTTACCGATCTGGTTTGCCAGACATGTCTGAATCATGCGCTGATATGTTGCGCCGGCATTTTTGAGCCCAAAGGGCATTGTGTTGAAGCAGAAGGGGCCGTATGGTGTGATGAATGCCGTTGCGGCATGGTCGGGCTCCGCCATCTTAATTTGGTGGTAGCCGGAGTATGCCTCGAGGAAACACAATGAATCGTGTCCTGCGGTAGCGTCGATAATTTGATCGATGCAGGGGAGGGGGAAGGGATCCTTTGGGCAAGCCTTGTTGAGGTCCTTAAAATCGACGCACAGGCGCCATGATTTGTCCTTCTTTGGTACCATCACCAGGTTTGCTAGCCAGTCCGGATGTTTTATTTCTCTAATGAATCCGGCCTCCAATAACTTGGCTAGTTCCTCTCCCATGGCTTGTCTCTTAGGTTCAGAGAAACGCCGAAGAGCCTGCTTGACCGACTTGAATCCCTTTAGAATATTGAGGCTGTGCTCGGCCAGTCTGTGTGGGATTCCTGGCATGTCTGAAGGGTGCCAGGAAAAAATGTCCCAGTTCTCGCGTAGGAACTCTCGTAGTGCGGCATCTACGTGAGGGTTTAATTGTGCCCCGATGGAAGCTGTTTTTGTAGGGTCCATTGGATGGACATGGAATTTGACTATTTCATCCGCCGGTTTAAAGGAGGTGGACTTGGATCACTTATCGAGTATCACATCGTCCCTGTTCACCGTGGAGCGCAGCGTAGTTAGTTGCTCAGCCGCTAGGGCTTCAGATTATGCCTCGAGGGCCAGTGCGGCTGTCTTGTTTTTGGCGCGGAGTGTTCTGTCCGGATCACTAGCAAGAGTGATAATTCTGTTGGGCCCGGGCATTTTGAGCTTCATGTACCCGTAATGGGGTATGGCTTGGAAGATTGTGAACGCCTCCCGCCCTAACAGGGCGTGGTAACCGCTACTGAACGGGGCCACTTGGAATGTAATCTCTTCGGACCTATAATTCTCCGGCGTGCCGAACACCACATCTAGTGTGATTTTGCCTATACACCATGCTTCCCGACTCGGGATTATTCCTCTAAAGGTTGTGCTGCTTCGCTCGATGAGGTTCCAGTCTATTTCCATTTTTTGAAGGGTTTCCTCATAGATGAGGTTTAATCCGCTGCCGCCGTCCATGAGTACCTTGGTGAGTCGAAAGCCGTCCACAATTGGACTGAGGACCAATGCGGCTGGTGCTCGGGCTGTTCGGAATTTAGGTTTGTCACTAGCATTGAAAGTAATAGCCGTGTCACTCCATGGGTTTATTGTCGCCACGTGGTAGATTTCGGCAAGGCCGCGGAGTGTTTGCTTTCTACTATTATTTGACGCGAAGGTCTCGAAGACCATTAATACTGTACTGGTATTTCTGGGATGGTGCTCTGTGGCTTCTGGAATTAGGAGATCCTCGCCACTTTTGGCTATCTGCAGGAGTATCCAACATGCTCTAAGGCTACGTGCTGGTATGGAGCCCTCTGTGCTGTGAATTTTACAGGGTCCATTGAGCCATCCCTCCAGTATGGTTCCATGCCCTGTAGAGGGTTTTTGCTTTTTGGTAGTTGACCCGGGTGTCTTTTGATAGTGCACCCTTTTATTTCGGACTGGGTTCGTATTTAGGGCCGAATTATCCCAAAAGTTTGTTTCGGTTTTCTAGGCACTTTCCATCGCATAGTACTTTCGTACTATGGATGCCAAGTCAGTGAAGCGTGATATATCACGGCGATTTATGGCGTTAATGATTCCCTTGTCTATGCAATTATTGCAGAAAAATAAGATTGCGCCTTCCTTGCGACAGTCCTTAACCTTGTTCATCGCAAGTAGGAATCTGGCCCAATAGTGATGTACTGTTTCCTGGGGCTCTTGCCTGATGTGGGAAAGATCGCTTATGTTTGGGTGGGTGGGTGGAATTGAATCCGAACCCTTACCCGATCTGGGATCCTTACAAGGTGCCGGAGAAGACCAAGAAGGCCAAGGGAACCCGAAAGAGTTCCCGACGCCAGGTGTTATCGGACTCATCGTCCGATAACTCCGCGACGCACTCCTCCCCTGAAGACAAGGAGGAGGATGAAGATACTCCCCCTCTAGTCGGGGGAGACAAGAAAAGGAAGGCCGCCCCAACCGGGGGGGAGGAAGGGTCCAAGAAGGGATGGAGTCTCCTTCCGGACTACTCTACCACCGCCGCCGAAGGCGAAGACGAGTGGCTGCTCAAGGCCAAGCCCCTGGCAAAGTTGTAAGTATTTGGATGCCAGAGTAACTCATAGCATTCATTTGTCGCACTGTTTCTTCTAACGCCGAATTATGATTATGCAGACCGCCACGAGCTCGTATCGACGTATCGTCGGATGGCTCCCTGGGCTCGTCGGATATGGATAGCGGTCCACTTCCGACCACACCTCCCGCTGCCCTACGGACAACGCATAGGTATTGTCTCAAGAGGCACCGGGTCGAGGGGAGACAGTCCCGGAGGCACCTCAAGGCGACCTTCTGGACTTCGGGAGCAGAGGGAGCAAGGCTCCCGAGGGCTCCGAGTTCGGCCCTCAGCTGAACACCGCGCCGGAACCCCCAGTGGTTCCAGACTCGGGTACGCGGCCTCCTTCTAAAAGGGGGAAGACACCTGTGCCAGTGACTTCTATCCATCCAGAGGCACCAGACAGTCTGCTGGGAGCTCTTCGCAGCGCTTCCATCGAAGAAGAGCACCGCACTATTATGAGTGCGGTGGTCCAGAAGGTTCAGTCCGCCAAGAGCGGACTGACTGAAGCCTGTGCCAGCCTTCTAACAGGCTTTGAGGTAAGTTTATAGGAAAAATATTACCGCATAGATAGTAGCCCCTGATGCTCTGTTCGGTGTTCACAAAGAAAAGCCGAATAGAGGATCAAACAATATCGCAGGAGTCTAATATAAGTATGTCTATATGCGTATGTAGGCTTTGCTGCTGGCCTCAGCCGCACTGACTGCGGAGGTCGCCACACTGAGGCAGGACCTCGAAGGGTCCAAGAAAGAACTCGGCCTTGCCAAGAGGCAGCTCGAGGAGAACAAAGGTAAGTAGTACCTAGTCTATGGATATATATAAAAAGAATGCGATTGCAAAATGACAGGATCATCATAAATTTGCCAGGGGCCACGACTGAGGTGGCGACCCTGAAGCAAGCACTATCCAAGGCCGAAAACGAAGCGGCCAAGGAGCACACCGAGCGGGAAAGGCATGAGGCACGGGTGGGCGAGGTGCAGCAAGAGATCCACGCTCTCGTGACAAAGCACGAGGCGTTGGAGCTTGACTTGAAGACGCGAGAGTCCGAGCTTGCCACCGCCCGTGAAAGTGCAAAGAGTGCCAAGGCCGAAGCACAGAAGGCCCTCCAGGAGATTGATGCGATGAAGAAGATAGCGGTGGGTAAGGCATTCTATATGCAAAGCAAGCATATGAAAGTAAATTACCTGTTACTTACCCGAATCCGGAGCTCTCCAGGAGCATTCGCAGATTTCCCCGCAGCATGTCGGATGCCGCACAGTTTTACCAGGCCGAGGAGGGAAGCTCAACGGAGAAGTTGTTCTGGTCTCAGTATACTGGGACTGAACACCCGATGCCTCTGAGCGACCAGCTGAAGCAATTGGTCGAGCTGCACAAGGCGGCCGAACAGGCCATGAAGGGTTTTATAGTCCGGATGTGTCCTGGCGATGCCCTTCCCAACAGCTACTTCGGCCTGGTGAGGCGGCTTGTAGATGCCTGCCCACGGCTGGAAGTCATCAAGCGGTTCGTCTGCATCGAAGGTGCACGCCGGGCTTTCGCCCGTGTGAAGGTGCAATGGGCCAAGCTGGATGCCGTGAAGCTTATTAAGGAAGGGTCACCGGAGGGCAAGGAGCATCGCCACCCCGAGATGTACTATGAGGGTGTCCTGAAGGGTGCTCGTCTTATAGCGGACGAGTGTACAAAAGATATAATATTCGAGTAAACTCGCTCGTGTAATCCTGTATTTATGAAAACTTGTTCATATGCGCTATGTAACGCTTGTTTGAATTTAAAATATTACCTTCTGTTCATTATCAAATCTGAGAGATGGCTAGTCGTCGGCTTCTGCCCCCACGCCACGAGTGCTGGGGTGTTCGAGATAGACCTGAGCACTCTTGTTCCCATTGTTGGGTCCTTCGAGGGAGGTGCTCAGCACAACGAACAGGGCAATCAGACTATAATGCATTATCACTCTCATTTAGCCATATAATTCTATCATTTTAAATTCCGGCGAAGCCCCTAGTATTCGGAAGGCCGAATTCGGGGCGCGATACACGCCTTAAGCCGGACAGGGCCGACTCCTCGCTCTAAGCGGCATAAGTCTTTAGGGACTCGAAAACCTCTCGAACAGCGACCAGTCTCTCGCCTTATCATGACAGTCAGTTTTAGCTTTCTCTACTGAGGTGCTTAGCCCAGCAGAACCGGGGCACAATCGCAGTAGTTCTCCCAGTGCTACCTTAGCCGATATAGCGGAATGCAAGGTACCAAAACATGGGAGCCGGGCAAACCCAACTATTGACCCAAGATATGATTCAGAGCTGATGCATATAATGCTATAAGTTCGGGGTGCTGCACTGTCGAAAGTGTTCGGACTTCTCATGCCGTATTATGGGGTATGCTTAAGCCCCTAGCGTATTGGCCGTACCAGAGTGTACGGGTGCTGGATGTCATGAATGAACATATATATATATAAGAAGAATGCAATAATAGTCTTAATGCTATGCATTTTTTATTCAAAAAGGTGCATTAAAGAAGAATGATACAAGTAGTGCGATAAGCAAAAAGTAGGACTGTTTGACATGTCCCTTCCAAGGGCAAGCTGAGGAATAGTATTCAAACAAATATTTCACTCGCTATCGTAATCCACCTGGGAGTTCCGTGGTGTGACATAGCTTTCTGCCTCCTTGGATAGTGCATCATGTGTTCAGCAATCGCACTGCCGGACAGGGTTTCCAGAGATTGACGTCCTGAAAGAGAAAAATAACAAAGCGGGAAGCCCCTAGTGCGGTTTAAGCCGCGACTTGGGGCGTGATGCCGTCATGCTCCCCTCCCCGCCTGTGCCCATGGTATTTTTAATGCGTAATTATGTACGCGTGGCATGGATTTCACCGTTTGGCTGGGGCCGGGGTGGGGGCCGCTTTGCTATGCAAGCTCGGGACATGCCAGGCGGTCTGGTTGCCAATTAATCGCCGAACTAGTGGATTGCCTTAAGAGGCTGCTTTGCGCTTCTACTGCGAGGGCTGCAGTGTGCTCCTCCGTGCGGAGAGAGCGCTCTGTGTTTCCATTGACTATGATGACCCCCCGAGGCCCTGGCATCTTGAGCTTGAGATATGCATAATGCGGTACCGCGTTGAATCTTGCAAATGCGGTTCACCCGAGCAGTGCATGGTAGCCACTGCGGAACGGGACTATGTCGATGATTAACTCTTTGCTTCGGAAGTTATCCGGAGATCCAAAGACCACTTCCAGTGTTACTGAGCCTGTGCAATGGGCCTCTACACCTGGTATGACGCCTTTAAAGGTCGTTTTGGTGGGCTTGATCCTTGAGGGGTCTATACCCATTTTGTGCACTGTGTCCTGATAAAGCAGGTTCAGGCTGCTGCCACTGTCCATTAGGACTCAAGTGAGCTGAAATCCATCAATGATTGGGTCTAGGACCAGTGCGGCGAATCCGCCATGACGGATTCTAGTGGGGTGGTCCCTGCAATCGAAAGTGATCGGACAGGAGGACGATGGGTTGAACTTTGGGGCGACTGGCTCCAACGCATATACGTCCCTGAGCACAAGCTTCCGCTCCCTCTTGGCGATGTGGGTTGCATATATCATGTTCACCGTCCGCACTTGTGGGGGGAACCTCTTCTGTCCTCCGGTGTTCGGCTGCCGGGGCTCCTCCTTGTCATCGCTATGTGACCCCTTATCTTTGTTTTTGGCATTTAGCTTGCCGGCCTGCTTGAACACCCAACAATCCCTATTGGTGTGATTAGCTGGCCTGTCGAGGGTGCCGTGTATCTGACACGAGCGATCGAGTATACGGTCCAAACAAGACGGGCCCGGAGTGATTCTCTTGAATGGCTTTTTCCGCTGACCGGGTTTAGAGCCTTTGAATCCGGTATTGACTGCCGTATCCTCGATATTGTCGTTGTTAATGCGGCGCTTATGTTTGTTGTGACGTGACCTATCATTGCCGCCCTTGGTATCCGGAGTACCGTGGTTCTTTGATATGTTATTACTGCGAGCCAGCCAGCTGTCTTCTCCCGCGCAAAAGCGGGTCATGAGTGTCGTGAGGGCTGCCATAGATTTCGGCTTTTCCTGACCAAGGTGCCGGGCTAGCCACTCATCGCGGATGTTGTGCTTGAAGGCTGCTAGGGCCTCTGCATCCGGACAGTCGACGATTTGATTTTTCTTTGTTAGGAACCGTGTCCAGAATTGCCTGGCCGATTCCTCTGGCTGCTGAATTATGTGGCTCAAGTCATCGGCATCTGGTGGTCGCACATAAGTGCCCTAAAAGTTGTCGAGTAATGCGGCTTCCAAATCTTCCCAACAGCCAATGGACTCTGCTGGCAAGATGTTGAGCCAATGTCGAGCTGGTCCTTTGAGTTTGAGTGGGAGGTATTTGATGGCGTGTAGGTCATCACCGCGGGCCATGTGGATGTGCAGGAGGAAATCCTCGATCCATACCGTAGGATCTGTTGTGCCGTCGTATGATTCTATATTTACGGGTTTGAAACCCTCTAGGATATGATGATCCATTACTTCGTCTGTGAAGCATAAGGGGTGTGCGGCGCCTTTGTACTAGGCTATAACGCGACGCAGCTCGAATGAGTCTTGCACGTTGTGTTCGGCCCGGCCGGACTTACTTTTACTGTATCCGGCGTGACGATTATCGTCTCGCATAGTGGCGCGCCCTCGTGATTCATAGATTGATCTTGCATGTTTTGCTTTGTCCTCCAATACATCTCGTAGGTCTGGCGTATTTCCCCATGCCTTTTTATTTGGATGACATCGGGGTGCGGGCTGAGCTTTTGGTTGGAATGTCTCTCTATCGCGGCCACGAGGTGGCCGATCAGCCGTGTCATATGCCGGGGATATAGGTTTTGGTGCTTCCTCCTCCAGTCGGGGTAGCAACCTGCATTTTGGGTAACTCTTGGAGGGGCGTTCGAGTTTATACTCTTCGGCCGCCAGGACTTTAGTCCATCTGTCAGCTAGCAAATCTTCATCAGCTTGAAGCTGTTGCTGCTTTTTCTTAAGGCTATTTGCCGTGTCTATAAGCCTACGCTTGAAGCGCTCTTGTTCGACGGGATCCTCTGGCATGGCGAATTTTTCATCGCCGAGGCTTGCCTCGTCTTCGGAGAGGGCATGTAATTATCATCCTCCGCCTCTCCATCTGCCGCTCTCTCAGGAGGGCTGGCTCCTCCATCCTCCTGCTCTAAATCTTGCTGGAGGGGATTGTTGTTGTCTTCGGCACTGTCCGGAATGCTATTATCTCCGGTGCCGGTATCACCACTTTTGCCTTGGCAGGACTTAGAGCGGCGCCGCTGACGCCGGCGCTTGGATTGCTTCTTGGAGGGGTCATCCTCCGTTGTCTCATCGCCATTGCCTTCTTTGGGTGTGTCCACCATGTATATATCATATGATGAGGTGGCTGTCCAGTGCCCTGTGGGCAGTGGTTCCTCTTCGACTCCCGCATCGTCTTCCATACCGTTGATGTCTTCGGAGTCGAAGTCGAGCATGTCGGTTAAGTCATCGACATTGGCTACTAAGTGGGTGGTGGGTGGGCGGCGAATTTCTTCGTCATCCGCATCCCAATCCTGCCGGACGTAGTTCGGCCAGGATCCTCTTGACAAGGAAAGAGACCTTAATGAGTTGAGTATGTCGCTGAAGGGCTAGTGCTGAAAAATATCCACGGAGGTGAACTCCATGATCGGCGCCAAATCGGATTCGATAGGAACGGGCACAGGCAGTTCGGAGTCCGTGACCGGAGAAGGATCCGACAGTTTGGCAACACGGCTCTCGTGAAGGGTAAGGTCGATATTCAGCTCGATCTCCGCAGAGGGTACGACCTACGTGACGGGGTCTACCCACCCGCCCTCGGATGGCGAAACTGGCTTCGAATTGAGGGTCGGAGTGGCTACCAGTGCGATCTCCTGAATACGGTCCGATGGTAGGGCTAAATCGTACTCATCGTGGCCGCATAGCGCACAAGGCAGGGGCTCGAATCCGTCGAAGATCAAGTCTCCGCAGATATCGGCCGTGTAGTTTAAGCTTCCAAACCTGACCTGGTGGCCAGGGGCGTAGCTTTCGATCTGCTCCAGATGGCCAAGCGAGTTGGCCTGCGGTGCGAAGCCGCCGAACACAAAGATCTGTCTGGGGAGAAAAGTCTCACCCTGGACTGCATCGCTGTCGATGATCGTAGGAGCCATCAAGCCTAACGGCGACGACACAGAGGAACTCTCAATGAAAGCACCAATGTCGGTGTCAAAACTGGCGGATCTCAGGTAGGGGGTCCTGAACTGTGCGTCTAAGGCGGATGGTAACAGGAGGCAGGGGACATGATGTTTTACCAAGGTTCGGGCCCTCTTGATGGAGGTAAAACCCTACGTCCTACTTGATTTATTCTTGATGATATGAGTATTTCAAGAGTTGATCTACCACGATATTGGAGAGGCTAAACCCTAGAAGCTAGCCTATGGTATGAGTGTATGTTGTCCTACGGACTAAAACCCTTCAGTTTATATAGACACTGGAAAGGGCTAGGGTTACACAAGGTCGGTTACAAAGGAGGAGATATACATATCCGTATTGCCTAGCTTGCCTTCAACGCCAAGTAGAGTCCCATCCGGACACGAGACGAAGTCTTCAATCTTGTATCTTCATAGTCTAACAGTCGGGCCAAAGGATATAGTCCGGCTGTCCGGAGACCCCCTAATCTAGGACTCCCTCAAGTACCATTATCCATTATAATACTGTGTGGAGAGCCAAACCGGAATATCACCTTTTTGATGAACTGAACCGCCGTGGCCGCATCACACTTACTGACTGGCTCTGCTTCCACCCATTTGGTGAACTTGTCCACTGCTACTAACAAGTGGGTCTTTTTGTCCTTGGATCACTTAAAGGGTCCAACCATATCAAGCCCCCAAGTCACAAACGGCCTCAACTCCTGAGCCGGAATATGAGCATGGCGTGCAAATTTTTGACAACCATCACATCGTTTGGCTAAATCCTCAGCATCAGCATGAGCTGTTAACCAATAGAAACCGTGGCGAAAAGCTTTAGCCACCAAGGACTTTGAACCGGCGTGGTGACCACAATCCCCTTCATGGATTTCTCAGAAAATCTCACAACCCTCGTGAGGAGAAACACAACGCTGAATTGCCCCTGAGACACTGTAATGATGTAAGTCTCCGTTGAGTATAGTCATCGATTTGGAACGCCGGATTATCTCCCGGGCCGAGGTTTCATTCTCTGGTAACTCACCCCGGTTCATGTAAACCAGGTATGGGATTCTCCAATCCGGTATGACATGCAAAGTTGCCACCAATTGAGCCTCCGGGTCAGGAATGGCCAACTCCTCCTCTGTTGGTACCTTAACCAACGGATTATGCAGCACGTCAAGATAGACAATTGGTGGGACCGGCTTACGCTGAGAACCAAGGCGGCTTAAAGCGTCCGCCGCTTCATTCTTTCGTCGGTCTATATGGTCCACCTGATAACCCTTGAAGTGACCAGCCACTGTGTCCACCTCTCATCGATATGCAGCCATGAGTGGGTCTTTAGAATCCCAAGTGACAGACACCTGTTGGGCCACCAGATCTGAATCCCCAAAACACTTAACCCGGCTTAAGTTCATCTCCTTAGCCATCCAAAGACCGTGGAGCAAGGCCTCATATTCAGCTGCATTGTTAGTACAAGGGAACATTAAACAGAGGACATAACAAAACTTGTCACCTCGTGGGGAAGGTAGTATGGCTCCAGCCCCTGAGCCCTCCAACTGCCTGGATCCATCAAAGTGAATAGTCCAATACATGTTATCTGGCTTTTCCTCTGGTGCCTACAATTCTGTCCAATCATTGATGAAATCCATGAGTGCTTGGGATTTAATTGTTGTACGAGGTATGTATTTGAGCCCGTGAGGTCCAAGCTCAATAGCCCATTTGGCAATCCGGCCAGTTGCTTCTCTGTTTTGAATGATATCTCCTAGAGGGGCTGAACTGACCACTATGATAGGATGACCCTGAAAATAATGTTTAAGCTTCCGGCTTGCCATAAACACTCCATACACCAGCTTCTGCCAATGTGGATACCTCTGCTTTGACTCAATGAGCACTTCACTGATATAATAAACCGGTCGTTGAACCGGATATTCCTTGCCAGCTTCCTTGCATTCCACCACAATAGCCACGCTAACAGCTCGGGCATTAGCAGCCACATATAGCAACAACGGCTCTTTATTGATCGGGGCTGCAAGCATAGGCGGTTCAGCTAACTACCTCTTCAGATCCTCAATTGCTTTATCAGCCGCCTCGCTCCAGACAAAATCATCTGTTTTCTTAAGCATCTGATATAAAGGGATAGCCTTCTCCCCAAGACGACTGATAAACCGGCTCAAAGCCGCAATCCGGCCGGGCAAACGTTGAACGTCATTGATACACGCCGGTTTAGCCAAAGATGTAATTGCTGAAAACTTTTCCGGATTAGCTTCAATGCCTCTATTTGACACCAGAAAACCCAAGAGTTTGCCTGCCGGAACACCAAAGACACACTTTTCCGGATTGATCATCATCTTGTAAACCCGGAGGTTGTCAAAGGTATCTCTCAAATCATCTATCAATGTTTCCTCCTTCCTAGACTTTATCACAATATCGTCCACATACGCATGAACATTGCGCCCAATCTGCTTATGAATACAATTCTGAACACAGTGTTGATAAGTCGCCTGGGCACTTTTGAGCCCAAAGGGCATGGAGACATAGCAGAAGGCTCCAAAGAGAGTTATGAAAGCTGTCTTCTCCTGGTCCTTAACTGCCATTTTGATCTGATGATAACTAGAATAAGCATCCAGAAAACACAAACGGTCACAACCCGCCGTAGCATCAATGATCTGATCAATACGAGGGAGGGCAAAGGGGTCTGCAGGGCAAGCTTTCTTCAAGTCTGTGTAATCCACACACATACGCCAAGTATCGTTCTTCTTAAGAACCAGCACCGGATTAGCCAACCACTCTGGGTGAAAGACCTCCACGATAAACCCTGCGGCCAACAACCGAGCTACCTCCTCACCCTTGCGCCTTTCTTCATTGAAGCGGCGGAGAAACTGCCAGACTAGTTTAAACTTAGGATCAATGTTAAGTGTGTGCTCAGTGAGTTCCCTCGGTACACCTGGCATGTTAGAAGGTTTCCATGCAAAGATATCCCAGTTCTCACGGATGAACTCAATGAGCGCGCTTTCCTATTTGGGATTTAGGTTAGCACTGATGCTGAACTGCTTGGATGAATTGCCAGGAACAAAATCAACCATTTTAGTATCTGTGGCCGATTTAAACTTCAACGCCAGATCGTGTTCCGTAGTTGGCTTTTTCAAAGAGTTCATATCCGCTGGATCAACTTGGTCTTTATAAAACTTCAGCTCCTCCATGGCACAAACCGACTCAGCATAAGCCACATCACCTTCCTCACATTCCAACGCGATCTTCCTGCTCAAGTGTACTATGATGGCCCCTTATGACTTGGCATTTTAAGCTGTAGATAAACATAACACGGCCTCGCCATGAACTTAGCATAAGCTGGTCTCCCAAACAAAGCGTGATACGGACTTTTAATTTTGACCACCTCAAAAGTCAATGTTTCTGACCTTGAATCATAGTCATCTCCGAAAGCCACCTCCAAGGCTATCTTGCCCACTGGATATGCAGACTTGCCAGGCACCACACCGTGGAAAACAATGTTTGACTGTTTAAGACTCTTATCTGTCAACCCCATACGACGGAACGTATCATAATATAGAATGTTGATACTACTTCCCCCATCCATGAGTACCTTAGTGAACTTATATCCCCCAACTTGAGGGGCCACCACTAGGGCCAAGTGACCCAGATTGTCAACCCGGGGTGGGTGATCCTCTCTACTCCAAAAATGGGTTACTCAGACCAGCGCAAATACTGAGGCACTGTCGGTTCAACAAAGTTTACTGCCCTCTTGTGAAGCTTCTGATCATGCTTACACAAGCTAATGGTGAAGACATGATATTGCCCACTATTTAGCTGTTTAGGATTGCTCTCATAACCCGACTTCTGCTGCTGCTGCTGGTTCCCCTGATGGTTGTAACCTCCTTGGTTGCCATGGTTCCCTTGATTACTGTGTCCAGTTTGATTGCCCTGAAATCCTGAACCGGAGTTGCCGCCTCCGTAAACCGGCCCGTGGAAACCACCTCCTGAACCGCCGGGTGGGCCATTATCGTACTGAAACATATTGGAATTCTTGAAATCCCGCATGATGTAACAATCCTTCCAAAGATGTTATGCTGAATTCTCCTTTGATCCATGCTTCGGATATGGTTGATTTAACAGGCGCTCCAAATTGGGGCCTGAACCTCCGCCCCTCTTGGGCTGCTTACCCTTACAACGCTGACCATTCTCCTGAGCATTGGTGTTAGCCACAAAGTCCAGACTATTGTCGGCCTTGCGTTTACCATTGTTCCCATGGCCTGCCGGATTATGTTGCTGACCCTTGGTGTTGTTGTTCTTTTTCCCTTTCCCCGATTTGTCCTCCTTTGAGTCGGGGTCTTTGGTACTATCTGAATCGGCGTACTTAACCAAAGCGGCCATAAGCGTTGACATATCATTGCAGTGACGTTTGAGCCTTCCTAGATTCAGTTTGAGCGGCAGAAAACGGCAATTTCCCTCCAACATTAGCACTGCGGTATCTGCATTGATACGATCCAATGAATGCAGAATAGCTGAGACCCGCTTTACCCAATGGGTCGTGGACTCCCCATCCTCTTGGACACAAGCGGCCAAATCCACAATTGACATGGGTTGCTTACAAGTATCTATGAAGTTCTGGATAAACCGATGCTTCAATTCGGCCCATGATCCCACAGAGTTAGTTGGTAAGCTTTTTAACCAAGTGCGAGCTGTTCCTTCCAACATCATGGTGAAGTATTTAGCACATACTGCTTCATCCACATCTAACATCTCCATTGCCATCTCGTAGCTCTCAACCCATGCCTCACATTATGGGGTACCTTATGAGGCCCTTTGAAATCCTTGGGCAGTCTCACATTACGCAAACGGGGGTAAGACACGGCACCCCTAAGGAACTGAATACCACACCTGGCTCCACTGAAAGCGGTAGGGTGAACCGGAGTAGGTTGACGTGCTCCTTGCAGAGCTGCTAACCCGGCCTCTCGACGCGCACGACCATGGTCTACCACATCCTGTGCATTAGCACCTCTCCCTGTCGGGTCGTGCCCTCGTGGCGGATTACGGTGACGTGCGCTGCTTGATACGGCCGGTTCATCCTCAACGTGCCTGCTGTAGCTCCGGCTTGGGTGGGGGTGGAGTGGATCCTCTCGCGGCTGTGTGAATATGCCTGTTGCTGGTTTAGAGATGTTTGAAGGAGATCTCTGGCCCGTCATGCCTCAATTGCAACTGGTGATTCGCCGTCGGTTGGGAGGGCTGCCAATCGTGAAGCGGCGGCCACAATGTTCTCCAACGGGTTGGAGTAATGCCCGGGAGGTGCTGGAACATACTGTGGCACAATGTTGTTCTGACGAGGCGGGTCCATCATGCGTGGCTGAACCGGCGCTCCTGTTCCTGGCGCCTCCGTCTGGTTTAATATTGGCTGGTTACTAGTTCCTGCTCCTGGCGTATTGAAGAGATTTCGTGGCTCATAACCCGACGGGAGATGCGATCGGTATCTTCTTCTCATGACTTCTTCGGAAGCGTTCTGATCCAGCCTAATCCGGTAGGCCTGAGCCTCCAACTCAGCCCGTTCTATAGCCATCCTAGCATTCTCTACCGCTAGGTCCACTTTAGCTTGAGCTATCTGATCTTTCACATTTGCAATATCCGCGTTGTGCTAATCCCGGGCTGCTGCATCCACCTCTGCGGCCATCAATGTTGCCAAAGTGTCGAACAAGTCATACAGGACTTGAGCCAGAGGCGGCGAAGAGCTTCCTGCCCCCGCTGGCGTGGCCGTTGTTGAACCGAAGAGTATTGCTGTGGCGGCTGATGAGTGAGGCGCTGGCTGTGTACCGGCCATGAAGATAGCGGCCCGGTTTGGCAGATCAGGAGAGTCCGGAATACTGTTGCCCTCGGAACCTCCACTAATCCGGCCATCCTGCAACTGATAGAGCGATTCAGTCTCTCCAGAAGACTTGTCGTCGGAACAGACAACGGTTTCTCCATCGGATGCCTGTCCGTCCTCGCATTCTGCTCCATGGATGACACCTACGAAAACATGCTTCGCCACGGGCTGAACCGGGGAAGGGCTTGCACGCTGAGCCATCTCGATGATGTCAGTGCAGGTGTCTGGCTCAGGGCCCGGTTCGCAAATCTTGCTGATGAAGACATGAATCCCACCAAAGGGGACCCGGTACCCGTATTCGACGGAATCGGCCTCGGGGCCCCATCCTGCGTTGTCGATGTAGAGCTTGCCGCGACAACTCTTTGTCATCCGGCCCATAGCGTATCCCTTGAGTCCATCAAAAATGCCCTTTAAGAACTCGAAACCATCGTGCAATAGCCCCACAGTGGGCGCCAACTGTCGTGGGTTTGTCACGGTAGACGTCCTCATGAAAGGACTTAGTCGTGGAGCCATTGCAACGGGTTAGCTTAAAGGGGTTAAACCGGACAAGGGGACACTGGAGTTTATACTAGTTCGGTCCCTCTGATGAAGGTAAAAGCCTACGTCTAGTTTTGATTGGTATTGCTAGGGTTTCGAAGACCAGGGAGCGAATCCGCTTTGTCTGGCTCTCGAATTATTGTCTGTTGTCCCTAAACCACTGTTGGGTCGTCCCTTTATATACATAGGTTGACGCCCGCCGGTTTACAGAGTCCCGAAGCCGGATCATAGATGTGTCCAGTTCGGTCTCTACACTTCCTATCTTACAATGCAAGTTACATAATTAGGTCGGTTTACATCTACAGGCCTTAACTCGCCTCCGGCCTTGGGCCTTCATAAAGCGCCATCATTCTTACATCTTCATGAGCTTCTAATCTTCATAAAGCTAATCCGGCTACTCCTGGCCGGTTTACGTCCAGTAGTAATATCCCCAACAGGATGTCTAACTTGTTTTTGTAGGGCATGTTGTGATGTGATATGGTCAAGACGTGATGATATAAATTGTTGTATGAGATGATCATGTTTTGTAACAGTTATTGGCAACTGGCAGGAGCCATATGGTTGTCGCTTTATTGTATGAAATGCAATCGCCATGTAATTGCTTTACTTTATCACTAAGCGGTAGCGATAGTCGTAGAAGCAATAGTTTGCGAGGCGAAAACGATGCTACGATGGAGATCAAGGTGTCAAGACGGTGACGATGGTGATCATGATAGTGCTTTGGAGATGGTGATCAAAGGCACAAGATGATGATGGCCATATCATATCACTTATTTTGATTGCATGTGATGTTTATCTTTTATGCATCTTATTTTTCTTAGTACGGTAGTAGCATTATAAGATATTCTCTCACTAAATTTCAAGGTACAAGTGTTCTCCCTGAGTATGCACCATTGCTATAGTTCGTCATGCCGAGACACCACGTGATGATCGGGTGTGATAAGCTCCACGTTCACATACAACGGGTGCAAGAGTTTTGCACAAGCAGAATACTCAGGTTAAACTTGAAGAGCCTAGCATATGCAGATATGGCCTCAAAAGACTGAGACCGAAAGGTAGAGCGTGAATCATGTAGTAGATATGATCAACATAGTGATGTTCACCATTCAAAACTTCTCCATCTCACGTGATGATCGGACATGGTTTAGTTGATATGGATCACATGATCATTTAGATGACTAGAGGGATGTCTATCTAAGTGGGAGTTCTTAAGTAATATGATTAATTAAACTTTAATTTATCATGAACTTAGTATGTGATAGTATTTTGCATGTCTATGTTGTTGTAGATAAATGGTCCATGCTACTATTCCTTTGAATTTTAATGCGTTCCTAGAGAAAGCTAAGTTGAAAGATGATGGTAGCAACTACACGGACAGGGTCTGTAACTTGGGCATTATCCTCATTGCTGCACAGAAGGATTATTTTCGGGAATCGCCGATAGGTGCAAAGCCCGCTGCAGGAGCAATTCCAGATGTTATGAACGTTTGGAAGAGCAAAGCTGATGACTACTCGATAGTTCAGTGTGCCATGCTTTACGGCTTAGAATCGGGACTTCAACAACGTTTTGAACGTCATGGAGCATATGAGATGTTCTAGGAGTTAAAGTTAATATTTCAAGAAAATGCCCGGATGGAGAGACATGAAGTCTCCAATAAGTTCTACAGCTGCAAAATGGAGGAGAATAGTTCTATCGATGAACATATACTCAGAATGTCTGGGTACCACAACCATTTTACTCAACTGGGAGTTAATCTTCCTGATGATAGTGTCATTGACAGAGTTCTTCAATCACTGCCACCAAGCTAAAAAAGCTTCGTGATGGACTATAATATGCAAGGGATGGATAAGACAATTCCCGAGCTCTTCACAATGCTAAAAGCTTCGGACGTAGAAATCAAGAAGGAGCATCAAGTGTTGATGGTCAACAAGACCACTAGTTTCAAGAAGAAGGGAAAAGGGAAGAAGAGGAACTTCAAGAAGAACGGAAAGCAAGTTGATGCTCAAGTGAACAAGCCCAAGTCTGGACTTAAGCCTGAGTGCCTCTACTGCAAAGGGACTAGTCATTGGAAGCAAAACTGCCCCAAGTATTTGGCGGATAAGAAGGATGGCAAAGTGAAAGGTATATTCGGTCTACATGTTATTCTTACTAATGCTCGTAGTATCGCCTGTGTATTTGATACTGGTTCTGTTGCTCATATTTGCAACTCGAAACAGGGGCAACAGATTAAACGAAAATTGGCTAAGGACAAGGTGATGATGCGCGTGGGAAATGGTTCCAAAGTTAATGTGATCGCCGTCGGCACGCTACCTCTACATCTACCTTCGGGGTTAGTTTTAGACCTGAATAATTGCTATTTGGTGCCAGCGTTAAGCATGAACATTATATGTGGATCTTGTTGGATGCAACATGGTTATTCATTTAAATAAGAGAATAATGGTTGTTCTATTTATATGAGTAATATCTTTTATGGTCATGCACCCTTGATGAGTGGTCTATTTTTGTTGAATCTCGATAGTAATGATACACATATGCATAGTATTGAAACCAAAAGATACAAGTTAAATAATAATAGTACAACTTATTTGTGGCACTGCCGTTTAGGTCATTTTGGTGTAAAGCGCATGAAGAAACCCCATGTTGATGGGCTTTTGGAATCAGTTGATTATGAATCACTTGATTCTTGCGAACCATGCCTCATCGGCAAGATGACTAAGACTCCGTTCTCCGGAACAATGGAACGAGCAACAGACTTATTGGAAATAATACATACTAATGTATGCGGTCCGATGAGTGTTGATGCTCGCAGCGGATATCGTTATTTTTTGACCTTCACAGATGATTTGAGCAGATATGGGTATATCTACTTAATTAAACATAAGTCTGAAACAATTGAAAAGTTCAAAGAATTTCAGAGTGAAGCGAAAAATCATCGTAACAAGAAAATAAAGTTTCTATGATCTAATCGTGGAGGTGAATATTTGAGTCAAGAATTTGGTCTTCATTTGAAATAATGTGGAATAGTTTCGCAACTCACGCCACCTGGAACACCACAGCGTAATGGTGTGTCCGAACATCGTAACCGCACTTTATTAGATATGGTGCGATCTACGATGTCTCTTACTGATTTACGGCTATCGTTTTGGGGTTATGCTTTAGAGACGGCTGCATTCACGTTAAATAGGGCACCATCAAAATCCGTTGAGACGACACCATATGAACTGTGGTTTGGCAAGAAACCCAAGTTGTTGTTTCTAAAAGTTTGGGGCTGCGATGCTTATGTGAAAAAGCTTCAACCTTATAAGCTCGAACCCAAATCGGAGAAATCTGTCTTCATAGGATACCCAAAGGAGACTGTTGAGTACACCTTCTATCACAGATCCGAAGGAAAGATATTCATTGCAAAGAATGGATCCTTTCTAGAGAAGGAGTTTCTCTCGAAAGAAGTGAGTGGGAGGAAAGTAGAACTTGATGAGGTAATTGTACCTTCTCCCTTATTGGAAAGTAGTTCATCACAGAAATCAGTTCAAGTGATTCCTACACAAATTAGTGAGGAAGCTAATGATTGTGATGATCATGAAACTTCTGATCATAGGTCAACCATAGTAAGACCCGCACCAGAATGGTACGGTAATCCTATTCTGGAGGTCATGTTACTTGACCATGCCGAACCTACAAACTATGAGGAAGCAATGATGAGCCCAGATTCCGCGAAATGGCTTGAGACCATGAAATCTTAGATGGGATCCATGTATGAGAACAAAGTATGGACTTTGGTTGACTTGCCTGATGATCGGCAAGCAATATAGAATAAATGGATCTTCAAGAAGAAGACGAACGCTAACGGTAATGTTACTGTCTACAAAGCTCGACGTGTTGCGAAAGGATTTCAACAAGTTCAAGGAGTTGAGTACGATGAGACCTTCTCCACCATAGAGATGCTTAAGTCTGTCCGAATCATGTTAGCAATTGCAACATTTTATGATTATGAAATTTGGCAAATGGATGTCGAAACCGCATTCCTTAATGGATATCTTAAAGAAGATTTGTATATGATGCAATCAAAATGTTTTGTCGATTTGAAAGGTGCTAACAAAGTGTGTAAGCTCCAGCGATCCATTTATGGACTGGTGCTAGCCTCTCGGAGTTGGAATATACGCTTTGATAGTGTGATCAAATCATATTGTTTTATACAGACTTTTGGAGAAGCCTGTATTTACAAGAAAGTGAGTGGGAGCTCTGCAGCATTTCTAATATTATATGTGGATGACATATTGTTGATTGGAAATAATACAGAATTTCTGGATAGCATAAAAGGGTACTTGAATAAGAATTTTTTAACGAAAGACCTCAGTGAAGCTGCTTATATGTAGATCAATATTCTTAATTGGACTTTCACAAAGCACATACCTTGATAAAGTTTTTAAGAAGTTCAAAATGGATCAGTCAAAGAAAGGGTTCTTGCCTGTGTTACAAGGTGTGATGTTGAGTCAGACTCAATGCCTGACCACTGCAGAAGATAGAGAGAAAATGAAATTCATTCCCTATGTCTCAGCCATAGGTTTTATCATGTATGTAATGCTGTGTACCAGACCTGATGTGTGCCTTGCTATTAGTTTAGCAGGGAGTTACCAAAGTAATCTAGGAGTGAATCACTAAACAGCGGTCAAGAACATCCTGAATGACTCTAAGGATATGTTTCTCATTTATGGAGGTGACAAAGATCCGAATGACTCTAAGTCACAAACCGGATACGCATTTATATTGAATGGTGGAGCTATCAGTTGGTGCAGTTCCAAGCAGAGCATCGTGGCAGGATCTACGTGTGAAGCGGAGTACATAGTTGCTTCGGAAGCAACAAATGAAGGAGTATGGATGAACGAGTTCATATCCTATCTAGGTGTAATACCTAGTGCATCGGGTCCAATGAAAATCTTTTGTGACAATACTGGTGCAATTGCCTTGGGAAAGGAATCCAAATTTCACAAGAGAACCAAGCACATCAAGAGACGCTTCAATTCCATCTGCGATCAAGTCAAGGAGGGAGACATAGAGATTTGCAAGATACATGCGGATCTGAATGTTGCATACCCATTGCTAAGCCCCTCTCACGAGCAAAATATGATCTGCACCAAGACTCCATGGGTGTTAGAATCATTACTATGGAATTTAGATTATTGACTGTAGTGCAAGTGGGAGGATGAAGGAAATATGCCCTAGAGGTAATAATAAAGTTGTTATTTATATTTCCTTATATCATGATAAATGTTTATTATTCATGCTAGAATTGTATTAACCGGAAACTTAGTACATGTGTGGATACATAGACAAACAGAGTGTCCCTAGTATGCCTCTACTTGACTAGCTCGTTAATCAAAGATGGTTATGTTTCCTAGCCATAGACATGTGTTGTCATTTGATGAACGGGATCACATCATTTGAGAATGATGTGATGGACAAGACCCATCCATCAGCTTAGCACTATGATCGTCTAGTTTATTGCTATTGCTTTCTTCATAACTTATACATGTTCCTATGACTATGAGATTATGCAACTCCCGAATACCGGAGGAACACTTAGTGTGCTATCAAACGTCCCCACGTAAGTGGGTGATTATAAAGATACTCTACAGGTGTCTACGATTGTGTTTGTCGAGTTGGCATAGATCGAGATTAGGATTTGTCACTCCGTATTTCGGAGAGGTATCCCTGGGCCCTCTCGGTAATGCACATCACTATAAGCCTTGCAAGCAATGTGACTAAAGAGATAGTTACGGGATGATGCATTATGGAACGAGTAAAGAGACTTGCCGGTAACGAGATTGAACTAGGTATGATGATACCGACGATCGAATCTCGGGCAAGTAACATACTGATGACAAAGGGAACAACGTATGTTGTTATGCGGTATAACCGATAAAGATCTTCGTAGAATATGTAGGAGCCAATATGAGCATCCAGGTTCCTCTATTGGTTATTGACCGAAGATGTGTCTCAGTCATGTCTACATAGTTCTCGAACCCGTAGGGTCCGCATGCTTAACGTTCGATGACGATTTGTATTATGAGTTTCGTGTTTTGATGAACCAAAGTTTTTTCGAAGTCCCGGATGAGATCACGGACATGACGAGGAGTCTCGAAATGGTCGAGAGATAAAGATTCATATATTGCAAGGCTACATTTGGACACGTTATGGTTTGGGTCGTTTTGGATAAGTTTCAGAGTACCAGGGGTTACCGGACCCCCCCTGGAAGTTAATGGGCCATCATGGGCCTTAGTGGAGAAGAGAGAGGGCCAGCTAGAGGTGGCGCCCCCCCCTCCTTGACCAGTCCGAATTGGACAAGTGGAGGGGGTAGCACCCCCCCTCCTTCCTTCTCTTCTTTTCTTCCTTCCCTTCTTCTCCTACTTGGACTAGGAAAGGGGGGACGAATCCTCCTTGGACCTGGAGTCCAAGTAGGACTCCCCCCATGGCGCGCCCCCTCTAGGGCCGACCACCTCTCCTCCCCCCTTTATATATGTGGGAGGGGGGCACCCCAAAGGCACACCAAAGTTTCTCTTACCCGTGTGCGGTGCCCCCCTCCACAGTTACACACCTCGGTCATATCGTTGTAGCTTAGGCGAAGCCCTGCGCCGGTAAACTTCATCATCATCGTCACCACGCTGTCATGTTGAAGAAACTCTCCCTCGGCCTCAACTGGATCAAAAGTTCGAGGGACGTCACCGAGTTGAACGTCTGCTGATCGTGGAGGTGATGTACGTTCGGCACTTGGATCGGTTGGATCCCGAAGACGTTCGACTACAGCAACTGCGTTACTAAACGCTTCCGCTTTCGGTACACGAGGGTACGTAGGCACACTCTCCCCTCTCATTTCTATGCATCTCCTAGATAGATCTTGCGTGATCATAGGATATATTTTTTGAAATACTGCGTTCCCCAACACGACCATCACCGACGGTTGCAAATATCAGAGAAGAATCAGTGAGGGAGAGTCTCCACTATATATGAAAGGATGTAGAATCCCGTCCGATGTCGTGGGGGTAGCTTGTTCTTCATTCCAAGGTGCTTAACATTTTGGTGTACTGCACTTTGGAATGACAAGAGTAGCTATCATCACCGACGGTCACAAATGTCAGAGACGAAGAATCCTAACTATTGTCATGGGGGTAGCTTCTCCTTCATCCCCGTGTGCTAGCCAATTTCGTGTAATGCACTCGGGAATGAAGGGAGGAGCTACCATCACCGACGGTCGAATATATACACCATGTGAGCTGAGAGTTTTCAAGAAAAGACTCGACAGATCGATAGTCAACCTGTCATGAATAATAATGATCTAATTTAGTTTTTGTACTATATATATTGAATTTTAAAAGTCTAATCTTTGAATTATGAACATAGGAAATGTCTGACAATGACGATAGGATCCCGGAGTGCGACTACTGTGGCGACGACCGGGGTATGTGCGACATGCCTCACCTGGTAAATGGTCAGCACTTCAGTATTAAGCTCGATGAGACCTTCAATGTTGAAATGGTATGCAGCGACAAGTCTTTTTTCGTAACTAAGCTTGCATGACTTCTGCTTCTTCAACATGTAATCTCCGTCCTTTACAATTCGACTAGCTTATCCCATGCCATGCAAGACGCTATGTCTTGGAGCATGTGAATTTCGAAGATCATGAAAATATGGAGACAAAGATAGTTCATCTCATGACCCATCATGATTATGATTTGTCTATAAAGCTATACAATTCGGAGAGCGTATCCCATTTTGGATGCTCCAATTGGGAAGCACTGTGCAAGTCATATAATTTTCAAGAGGGTATGCATTTCACCTTTGATCTTGGTGACTCTGACGATGACATGGATGAAGATAATGTTGACGAAGATAACATCGATGAAGATAATATCGATGAAGCTAATATCGACATTGGGGTCCTTGTTTACACTTCCGCTTCTACCTCTATGTGAGTTTCTCAAACATATTTATTAAGTAATTTACAATGTTTATTTAAAAATAGTTGACAGCTAATTTCCATTGAGGGCTTACTTCCATTCTTCAAAAAATGTACGAAAGATGGTAGACAGAACCTACTACACAGATGGCCCTGAATTAACTTATGAGGAGAAAGATCATCTTATCTCATTTATTATTGAAGCTGAGAATTACAATATAAATCATGAAACTCCTATACATTATGGTCAATACGTGCCACTAGTGCACCTGTCGAACTACGTTAACATCCATGGAGATGGCATGGTAAGATTTTTTACTATTATGAAATCCGTGTATCTTTTGCATATATTCTTCTAAAGCTAAACTGCGTTGCTAACTACGACATTATTATTAGGTTTTTCAATAGTAAATCCCGAAGGATTGTGTGCCTGATCTAATTTTTCTGAAAGGTCTTCCTAGGCTTCACCATTGTTCTTACCGGATTTCTAAAACCGATGAAGACATGACAATCAAAGAATGGAAAAAAATGTATGGACAATCATAGGGAGCTACTTGGAAGCAACATTCTGTGAAGCGGAAGAATTGGAGACAGGATAATCTCCATTCTCCATAATGGAGAGTCAAGGTCTATCTTGTTTTATACTATTTTACCTTAGAGAGGCACTGGTACAGTGAGGTGTTATATAAACAGTTTTTAACCCCTTTCCGTGATGGCATTTGGAACCATCGCCAAGTGAGTGTGGGCGATAGGGGGGGTCCTTCCCACATGACCCAGAAACCGTCAGGGATATGCCCTCCTGGCACACACGCTCGGCAAAATGAGGTCGTGTGCGACCGGCGAGCGCTCAAATATGGTTATACATACAGTAATGCTAAAAAAAATACAATTATACAAGCGAAATCATTTCCAGTCATAAGTACATCTCACAAAAACAGTCCCAGCTAAACTTTTCCGTTCATATGAACATCCCACACAGTTGCTCTAGGAAAACATTTCCCTTCGCAGGTAAAACGCAAACAATTTTCCCCGTTAAATCGTTCGTGATAGTGTTGCCATTGCAGACGATAGTAACAATTTTATCATTTGCGTTATTGAATGCATCACACATGGCGCGTAGAACAAACTGTGTGGGAAAGGCTGTCCATCACACACAGTTTTTATGTTGTAAATGTTTGCGCAAGGTGGCCTAACGCAAACAATTTTCAAGAGAATATCATGTGTGATTGTTCATTGATCCAACATGGTTTATTCCTAGAAACTATCACTGGTGCAGAGACCTGCTATACAAATGGTTTTTAACCACTTTCCACGACGGCGCTTGGAACCATCGCTAAGTGAGTGTGGCCGATAGGGGGTCCTTCCCACACGACCCAGAAACCTTCGGGGATAGTCCCTCTTGGCACACAAAATGAGCTCGTGTGCGATAGCGAGGCATCGAAACCCAATCATTTCCATTCATATGTACATCCCACACAGCGAATCCCAGAAAAAACATTTCCGTTCATATGTATATCACACACAGTTTTTCGTGTGGAAACATTTGTGCAAGGTGGCCTAACGCAAACGGTTCTCTACCGGAAGTAGTGTGTGATTGTTAATTGATCAAACACGCCTACTTTCTAGGAACCATGTGGGTTGTTTGAGTTCATCGCCCATGGTGTTGTCTGAGTAACCGTCTGCAATAGAAAACCCCAATAAGTAGGGTAATTAGCCTATTATTGATAATCCATGTAGTAATCAAATTGATATATCTTATAAAACACACCAGATATTTCATATCGGTATAATGGCAACCAGGATTTCATAATCGAATTACATCAGATAGCTTCGGCACTCATTTATGCCATTACACAACAACACCAATTTTCACATGCAACATCGAAAACCTTAGGGAAGTAGCATCATACACGGTAAATAGACAGATGAATCTCATTTGGGCAATTGCAGAAGCGGAAGGAAAATATTGAGCCTTCAGTGATGTTGAATGTTGTTGCAACTATAGGCCAGTGGCTATGGATAATTGTCCGCCCAACCTTCGTCCTTTTCAGGAAGACTTCAATACTGCGCCTCTTGACCATGCAGGTGGTTTGAGAGGTAATCATCAGTGAACTGCTTTGAAAAGTACTGAAAACAAAGATATGCATAAATCTCTGTTATAAATTTTGAAATGGCGCAAGGGGTAAAAACAAGGTAAAAGAGTTAGTACCATCCTATAGTTGACTGATGTCTTCTTCATTGTGAAAACAAAGATCTTGCTGTTATTCATCGCAAGTTTCTTCATCCTAACAATCTTTCTGAGTCTCTTGACTTGACTGATATTCATGGACATGTCATTTCCCCATATGCAAAATGGGTCGAACAGTGGGTCTAAGCCTCTAACAGCAGGACCTACATGTGCAAGAACAAATTGTAAGAAACCTAAATATTAGAATGATTCCTGCAACTGCACAATAATGTGCTATTAGCGAAAGGACCATGCATGAGCATACCTCGATTGTAAACCGCAGTGTCTCCCATTGTTTCCCTGCAACACACATAAGGAAGATCTTGGTCGGGTTAACTGAGTTGCCATACTATCAGTAGAATATGTATTGAGTATAACCAAATTTGATTTATTTCACATGCATAACAATACAAAAATATACCTACAGCAAATGAAAATCTAATTGCAGAATTGAACCAAACAGTTAAATGGATAGCAGACTAAATGAACCAAAACAGTTAACTAAGCACAGCATTGCAGAATAGAAACATGTACTAGAAGATAGGACAGTTAACAAAACAAAGAATGCTTGAGAACAGTACTACGAAATATAGCAAATTGTTGGACAAACTGTTAACTGGACATTACATTTCAGAGGACCAAACTATTAACTGAACATTACATTTCAGAGGACTAAACTATTAACTGAACAGCAGATTGCATATTAACATTACAGAGGACAAATCACTAGAAGGCACTGGCGGTGGCCTCAAGAAAACAGCACGAACTCTGTTTTAAAGTGGACAACCGTGTACCGGTGCTGATGGTGGCCTCGAAGACGAGGTGTTCCTCCAAGATCTCGTGGTCGGCACGCATGGCAGCCATAGCGACCACGTGCACATGTGCGGCCGCGATTTGCTTCTCTGCTGCCAGCTGCTACTGACCTCCATGTTATACTACATGCAAAATGGCTGTGGGCGGCGCTTAATTGGAGGAGGGGGACAGTGATTTGGACGGAAAGTGTCACGCTGTCGGTCGGGGCATGTGGGACGGGGGAGGATGTGGATGGTGTGGGTGGGGTGTGGATTACCTGACCATATCGACGAGGCCGCGCAGCAAGAAGGGTCGGTGGCGAGGAGGCCACACAGCAAGAAGAAGGTCCGCCGGCGAGGAGGCGATGCTGCAAGAAGAAGGGTCGCTGGCAAGGAGGCGATGCTGCAAGAAGATGGGTAGCCAGCGAGAAAGCGGCGCTGCAAGAAGAAGGGTCACTGGAAAGGAGGCTGAGCTGCCAGTAGGAAGCAGTGAAGGTTTGAACTTCGAAAGCAAGGAGGAACCGTGGAAATGTGGCTTTTGGTGGGAGAGAGGGGCGGGGAGCTAGATATTTCCACGGTGGCAAAAAAAATTCGCTTGGTGCCATGAGAAACTGGCGCACAAGTGTGGTTCAAGCGGGGGCGGTGCACTGTAGACGATGAAGCTTCCTACGTAAGCCAGACAAGACGGTGCGCCAAGATATTTTATATCGCATCCCACGCGATTCTTTCTAGTAAACTGTTTGTGGTATACCTGATTTTTTCATTATGTTTTGAAAGACAAAATGATGTTACGGAGGGAAAGGATGGTGAAGTGTATGCTAGAACATTTATGTACAGTGAACATGCAATTACATGAGGGTCGTGTTTAAATTTGGAATTATTCCGGGATCATTTGGCATTTTTATGCATTAATTGAGTTTCTAGGCATTTAATGTGCATAATTCAAATTTGAACTACAAGCACATGCTCCAATGCTCCAAATTTTGTTGAAAAATCACATGTGTGTATTTGGGTGAATTTATAGGTCCCATGCAAGAAATGGGAATGAAATTCAAACATCTAGGCATCGTGGCTCGACCGAGAACATTGAGAAACTTGATTTTTAAATTCCTGGAAATTCAAAACAAGCCTGAAAATCATGAAACTTGGCATGGTGTCATTTCATGGCACCAACATGCTGTGGTGGAAAAATTAGCCACACTAGGACATGTTTTTTGGTATAAGCTTCTTGCAAACCGGAGCTTCTCTCAAGAAGACTGGTTCCCGAGGGGGGACGTGTCACCTTTGTGTGCGAAACGATATATGCTGCCTCCCCCCCCCCCTTGATTTTTTATAGAGGCAACATAGAACTATATCAGTATCGTGCTAAATTTTAGAATTATTTCGGGTTCGTTTGGACTTTCTTATACATTAATTGAATTTATCGTCATTTAATGTGCATAATTCAAATTTGAACTACATGCACATGCTCTAGTGCACCAAAGTTGGTTAAAGAATCACATGTGTGTCCTTGGGTGAATTTCTAGGTCCCATGCAAGAAACAGGAATGAAATTCAAACATCTGGGTGTCGTGGCTCGGTCGGAAAGATTGATAAACATCTGGGTGTCATGCTAAATTTTGGAATTATTCCGTGTTAGTTTGGCCTTTTTTATACAGTAATTGAATTTCTAGGCATTTAATGTGCATAATTCAAATTTGAACTACAAGCTCATGCTCAAGTGCACCAAAGTTGGTTGAAAAATCACATGTGTGTCCTTGGGTGAATTTCTAGGTCCCATGCAAGAAACAGGAATGAAATTCAAACATCTGGGCATCGTAGCTCGGCTGGAAATATTGAGAAACTTGGTTTTTAATTCTTGTAAATCCAAAACACGTCTGAAAATCATGAAACTTGGCATGGTGTCATGAGATGGCACCAGCATGCTATGGTAGTTTTTCTGTCCGATTTGCAAACGTGCGCGCATTAACAATCAACAAAGTCATTTTGGAACAAGTGTTGTCACGTTACAAATCAGAAACACAAGTATTATTGAAACTGTGGGTGTTCTACTTACCAATTACGTGCCGCCACACCTCCCCTTTTTTATAGGCTAGGAGGTGCCATGCGGGGTATCTATTTGAGTACAGGAGGCATGCGATCAGATCCCTGCGCGTGCTCGTCGAGAGGAGAGCCCTTTGACCTCTATCCACTGCGCACCTCCCACCCAACGTCTCCATTAATGGCGCCCGAGCCCCTGTTTCACTGTGTGGCTATGTCTCACTAGAGTGAGATTTAAGAGAGAGAAAAAGAAAATCTGAAAAGAATGTTTTGCATGGATCTTGATGTAAGATCCGACGGACCTATATAGCATCGAATGCGACTTATAGCAAGACTGATGAATATAAGGACAATGACAGTGCGTAATAATTGTCTTACATAATTAGGAAGATAACTAAAAAAGCCACATGCGACCTCGCCCGAAATACACAAGGGTAAAAGAAGAAGGAAGACGCATCCAACGATCTGGCTCGCTGATCTCTACTTTCTTGATGCGCTGCAGGTCGTGGAGACTAGTTCTCGCGGTGAGCGGCCATGATCTCTTTCATCAGTTTCATGTCCTTAACACGCTTCTTGGCAGCATCCACAGATTGCTTCACCAGCCTTTCGCACTCGATGTGGAGCATGGCATTCTTGTCCATAAGTTTCTTGAAGATGTTGTCCGTTGTCAGGACCCCGATTCCATGTCACACCGATCTAGCCTGTAACACCTCATATCACTTTGCGGCCTCACGCACGGTATTCCCACGGGTGTTGTCTTACCATGGCCCGGGACCGTTTGCGCCTTTTGGCTCACGTATATGATAGTGTCACTAGCATCCATATGACAGAGAACCCGGGCCGACATGACTAGTCGTGAACCCAAAGTGGCACTAACTTATGGGGACAGGCATACATGAATCAACATCGAGCATGTCGGTCAGCAGTGTGCGAATCCGGGCTGTAGCACTGGGCTAATAGGACTCCGGGAACCCGGGCTGTAGCAGGCTAGGCAGGACTCCGGATGTCATCGTGTGACATTTCCCCGAAGGGACAGACACGGGAACAAAGTGAATCACATGCCGGCCAGTCAAGTGTTCCGGAGCAGTAGTGCTGGGCTAGCAGGACTCCAGTGAACCGGGCTGTAGTGGACTACTATGGCTCATGGAAGCACAAGACTACATTTCCCCATAAGAGAGACTACCAAGGATAAACAACTAGGTTGTCGGATCCCACACATACCAAGCATTTCAATCATACACACAATATGCTCAATATGTGTAAACACAACATGGCATCACAACATAACTCTACGACTCAAGTATTTATTCATTAGGCTCCGAGGAGCGAGATATATCAAACATGGGTCTCATGACCCAACATTCAGAGCATACAAGTCAAAGCACATGCGTAAGCTTAACATGTCTGCGTACAGACATCTACGAATGAAAAAGGCTGAGAAGCCTGACTATCTCTCAGATCTTGCCGAGGGCACAAGATTGTAGCTGAGGTAACAAGCTAAGCGTCGAAGTCCACATGGAACTACTAGCGAGACTGACGTCTCTCTGCGAAACATAAAATAGGCAAATGTGAGTACAAATGTACCCAACAAGACTTACATCAGAACTAACTACATATGCATCGGTATCAACAAAAGGGGGGTGGTGGAGTTTAACTGCAGCAAGCCAGCTTTGACTCGGTGGCTATCGTAAACTACGACTGCAAGTAACTTGTAGCGACCCTACCCGAATGGTTCAAGTATCTGTGCTTAAGTGTCATCCCTGGATCGATATGCTGACACAGACAGTACTTGAGGATTTATAACAGAGGTAAATCACATGTAAAAAGTAACGTAAATACTATTACCTCAATCCAAAATAGTGGAAGTAACAAGGTTGTGGATTCCCATCGACACCAACGGCAAAGTTGAGTGTAGAAATCATAACCCTAACGTATCACTTACTCGTCGTAAGAAATCCTGCAACATGAGATGTTGCAGCCACAAAGGGTCAGTACATTGAATGTACTGGCAAATTCACACCATAGAGAATGATGAACAATGGCTATCACTACATGCATATATGGCTGGTGGAAAAGCTCTATGGTTATATGTTTTTGGGAAAAGCCAATTTTCCCTACTACAAAGGAATAAATTTTATTTAACTATCATGGTGGTTGTTAATCATTGAGAATGGTTGACAGCATTCTCAATCCCAATTAAGTAACATCATTAAAACCCAACAATATTCATTTAAAGTAACATGATGAGATCAATAGGATAATCCAAGAACTAGATACTCAAGATGTCCATAACTGAGGACACGGCTAATCATGATTAGTTTATACACTCTGCAGAGGTTTGCGCACTTTTCCCCACAAGACTCGATCTCCTCCGTTGGATTTCTCGCACTACATGGTGTTTGAGAAACGGATGACCGAGACATAGTCTTTCATAAGCGTTTGCACCTTACGATGGGTGGACTGTACCACCTACAACCCCTACATCTGCTAGTCTACCACTGTAAGAGTTCACACGACTTAATCAACTATGCTAGAGCCCATAATAGGTTGTGGCTGCACACGGAAGTTTCTAGTATGAATAGTCTCATGATCCCTTTGAGCCTGGATGGCGAACCATAGGATGATCACACGGTAACCCCGGGATCTCCTAGGATAACACTGGTATATCCCCAGGGTGCCCCAACCAATCCACCCAGATGTGTATTAAAGTAGCCACCTTAAGTTAAACCTTAGTTAACAATAATCTCTCACATCTGTCATGAAATACTCTCAAAACCCGATCCACGTCTACGAGCGTAGCATGGCATTGTAAGCATAATGTAATAGTAACTCCCAAGGTTTGAACGCAGGGCAATAGGTTCCTACTTCATCAACTACTTCCCAATACCCACATGTTATCAATCCTACTCATGCAATGTTTGAGGGTGAAACTAATGCATAAAAATTGGGTATGAAAGGGGATATGATCAAAGTGTGAACTTGCCTGCAATGTTGATGAAGATGATTCACACTCAAAACTCTTGATAGTTCTACTCGTCACACTCCGGTCAATCTATCGTAAGCAAGCAATAGTAACCACACATAAGCAATCACTCAGAATACCAGAAAGATCGAAGAAGACAATTCAGAAAACATCAAAACCAAGCAAATAGCTCTTACAACATAAAACAATTTCTATCAGTACCAAAATTATGTGAATTTGGCCTTATCATAATGTTTAGGTCAAGAGCTTCGATTTGCAAAAAGAATCAACTCAAACGGAGCTACGAAACTCAAGTTATGATCAAACGAAGTTTGAATTCAAATCTGGTCTAATTCAAATTTTAAAATTTCAAAAACATGTTTGGGTTGGATTACTGGATATAGGGAATCATAACGAAGATGTGGGCGTTGGTTTTGTTGGATTTGGACAAACGAGCGAAAAGTAGTGATTGTTTGAAGAACAGGGGCCAATCTGTAAATAAAATATTCACAAACGGGTCCCTCGCAGAAAACTAAAAATAAATAGAAAAGGACTAAATAGCGGACGTTCGTTACCGAACGCTAGTGAACGAAAACCGTTCGCTACAGATCTAGAAGGGTGAACGCTCGATATCTAACAAAACCAAAAGAATAAACCATACTAAACGAAAAACCGAACTATATATTAAAAAAACCGGTGGGTTTTTCTCGGTTTATACCGGTCGCGTGAGATGAACCGGTGGCGGCGACGGTGGTTTTTCTCCGGCGAGGCGGTTTTCGATGGCGGCGGAGCGGATCCGGCCGGCGGCGAACTCCGGCGCGGGCGTCAGGGCGAGGTGGCAGCGGCGGGCTTCGGCGGTGCAGGCGGCGTGCTTGCTACGGCAGGGTGCGGCACTCGCGAGCGGAGCGGCGACGCAAGCGACGGCGCAGGCGAGCAGCGGCGGCGGTGCCTGTAGCGCGGGGCTGCTGCGAGATGCGGGGCGGCGCGGCGAGATGCGGGAGGGGGCAGCGGCGCGAGCAGCGAGAGGGGTCGGGGTCCGGCTCCCTATAAAGGCCCGGGACGAGGCCTGCCTTGGGCAAGGGGTGCCCTGGCGGCGTGGCGGCGCCGGACTCCTGGAGGAGTCCCGGTCACACACAAGAGGAAGACGGTGGCGGCGAGATGGGCTGGGTCGTGGCCTGGCCAGTTGGCTGGGCCGGCCCAGTTCGGCGGACTGAGATTTTAAAAAAACATTTTCTAGACAATTAAAATAATAAAAACGAAATAACTAAAATATTATATAGGCATATAATATATCAAAATTTTCAGAAAAAGATTTTCTACAACGTGAACATTTTTATAACTTCAAATAAAATCCGCACATATTCAGATAAATCAAAGGGTGCTACTGGTCTATTAAAAATCCAACAAAAATCATTTTAAAAATACCAAAATGATTTCAAATTAATTTTTCTCCAATTTTCTGTTGTAGGGAATCATGTTACCCTAATTTCCATATATTTTATTTTTGGAGAAAAATAATTTGAATAAAACTCAAATAACTCCAAATTGAAAATAAATTCAAAGGAACTTTGAATTTAATTCTTTTAACTCCCAACTCATATTTCATATATTTTGAAGAAGTCATTTTATCTTCTCTCATGAAAATCATTGAGTTGCTTGAAGTTCCAGAATCGGAAATATTTTCAGATGAATTCAAATATTTTCAACACCTCTTGTCATTTAAATAAATGGAGGAAGTCATGGCATCTTCTCTCCGGTGTTTTGTGTTTGAAAAGAATTTGAATTCATGGAGATCATAAAACAAAAATGAAAGTTTGGTAAAGTCCTTTTATTCCCTCTCATTTAACTTTCAAAAAGTTTCGAGTTCACTCACTTTCAGACAATCAATCAAATCTATCTATTTATTCTAACATTCCAAAATTTAGAATTTTGGGATGTTACAAACCTACCACCCTTAAAATGAATCTCGTCCTCGAGATTCAGAGAGGCTAGAAAGAAATAGGTTAGGTTCGGGGTCTTCTCAAAATCCATCGATCGTCTCCGGGGTCTCGGGTGCTACCACCTTAAGAAACATTGTTATGGTCCCATCAATACTCATATACTCCATCCTTATTCTTGACAGGGCCGGTCTTCTCAGATCTTTAGTATAATTCCTTTCTCTGGGCTCTTCCGGTAACGGCATAACCGTTTCCTCAATTCTTTTGTCCTTTCATCTTGGTAAGATTATTCCGGGACTGGGTCTTCTTAGCTGACGGGTCTGGTGCCAAAACTAAACAACTATCGATATCTCATGGTGGTCAACAATTTTGGGTTTCTCCTGCAGGAAATGGGTCTAGGTTGATCCTCACCGTATAACCTACGGTTGGCAAGGGCCGCCTTGTACAAGGGAAAAATACTTATACCATTCTAAGGTTCAAACAAGGTTTAATATCGTCGTCTCTCTACTATAGGTAAAGTCACTCAGATTTACCATCCCATATAGCAAGGCGAATAATATGAGTAAGTCGGTATGTTGATCAATCCATCCCGCACCCAAATCATTACCATGTATATAGTTTAGCGAATCTCGCATACTAACACTTGGTCATCCTCACAAGCATTGCAGAATTTCTCTTGTTGACGAACCAAGTTCGGAGTAATCCATAGATTCTGCAAGCCAAACGATCATCTATCGTTCCTTCACAACTCTCAGGTTTTGCGTAACTCCTATAAGATCGTCTGTCGATAAAATCGTAACTTCTTTCAGGTTTTTTCCTTTAGCAAGAATGTCCTTGCTTCTTGGGAGGTCCTGGGGCCTATGGGTTATGGCCCATCTCATCACTTGTAGTGCTTGAACTTATCATCGGGCAATTGATCATTATTCTACTTCCAACTTCCTAGTATTCTTAAATCCATCCAATTGTACTGTCTTCCTTCCTTCTATTGGCACCAAACCAAGACGTGAGTACTCAGACTCATCATGGAGTTTCCATTGATCCATATTTCCGACATCATACCTCCTTTATATCCAATAGTAATTTATTTCTTCATCCTCGTGGGATATCCCACATACCGAGATAAAATCTATACTTATGAAGTCCATATTCCACTTCGTGGAACATCATTATCCTTTCCGGGATCAAGCATCCTTACAGGGAATATTAGCCATCTCTGCATGGCACTTCTTCAACTGGGAAACATGAAACACATCTTGAACTCCTAACAGTCCTTCGGGTGACTCCAACTTGTTGGCCACTTCTCCCATATGCTCCAAAACTCGGTATGGTTCTACAAATCTTGGGGCTAACTATCCCTTAACTCCAAATTGTTTAACTCCTCACAGTGGGGACACACGAAGACATGCTCTATCTCCAATTTCATAGACTACATCCTTGAGTTTTTGAGTCTGCATATCTCCTCTGCCTGGACCGAGCTACCTTCAGTCTATCTCGAATCAACTTAGCATTCTCTTCTGACTCCTTGATCACATTTGGTCCAAACAACTGACAGTCTCCAACTTCATCCCACATACTCTTGGGGCATCACACATATCGAGACAAAACTTGTATGCATTTTGTCTGAAATCCAATCAGTGGAGTATCCTTATCTTTTCCAGGGGTCAACGGTTCTTACAGGGTACTACCACCCTTAAAATGCACAAATCTTCCATAGACCATATTTCTCATATCCTCAGAATGGTCAAAATTCTTCTTCATAGAGTAACAACTCATAAAATCCATATCAGTACCAACGATGCTAACTTTATTCATTCTCATGTGATTACAATCTCTCGCTTTTCCATTACATGTCTCAACTCAACACCTCAAGAAAATGTTCTCACTTCTACTACTCCATTTCTTTTGTTGCAAAATGAACTATCTAGCACAAGTTTCCTTCTCCTTGGGGCATTTTCTGGCAAAGTGCCCTGGTCCATTACAACTAAAACATATTACTTCTGACAAGTATCGAGGTTTCCTTTTTGGGCAACTATTGAGGTAGTGCCCTGACTCCTTGCACCTATAATAGGTGATACGACTCAGGTCCTTCCTGGAATCCAATCTGCTTCTCTTCCTAGACCTTTCCTATGGCAATCATGGCTTCTATTTCGTGTGGGTCATATTCTACTTCCTCTGTCGGGAATTCTACTAGATACCCATTCATGCAATTCTGGGAGATGTGTCCTTCTTCCCCACATGAATAGCATGACTTGGTGCAGGGTTTAATTGGTTCTTCTTTGGCGTGTCCTCCATCTCTTCCTTCATCACAACTTCTTCTAAAATTTCTATGAGGGCTCCTTTCATTACTTCTTTCTTCTGCTGGATGGTTCGTTGTACCATGGGGTAAATGTGACACTGAGCAGGATAGTGGGTAGTCCCTTCACACAAGAAACAAGTAATCTGCCTAATTGGGCATTCTTCAACTGGGTGACTTCCTTCACAATTAGGAAATTCATCCTTGTGTTCTTTATGGGTGTGCCCTATTTCTCCACAAATCTTGCATGCACAAGGTTTCTTCATATCCTTTCCATAAGGCTTCAACTTCTGGGACACAAGCCGAGACTTTGGCAGAGTCAACTTAAATTCTTTCCAAGTGGTTACTCCTTGCCATCCATTGATGGTTTGGTACATCCTCCACCAAGTAGCAGCACCTCTTTCAAAGCACTGAAGAGCATGCTGGGTCATATCATTTCCAACTATAGGGTTATTCTCCATGTTCTGAATCCATCGGTCTGTCTCCAATTGACTCATCGGTCCAGAAAATACAAGCTCATCTCCATTCATCCTCTATTGCGTCCAAGGGTTTTGGGGTGAGATAAGAGAGATAGAAAGGGATACACACAATACAAACAATGGTTTTGAAAAGACAGATTTCATTGTGGTTGTCGGGAAAAACATCAAACACATGACAGCTCACAAAAGTCGCATCTAACGTAGGTGTATAAAAGAGGTTTGGTCTTCTAAAGGTCAATAAATCTTCAACTCTCCAAACTCTTCAAACCTTGTTCATGCCTCCAATGGCTTCTTCCGATCATGCTTGTCTTTCTCAAGTTCTATTGCTAGATCAACTCAGTTGACGCGAGGTCTCTTGAGACGTCCTTTAGTATTTCTGGAGCTGCATTCCTAACTTCTAGGTTTCAACATCCTTGGCATGAGCCATGGTCCTACTGTCCTTCAGTTCCTGACAATCTCCGGTATCTCGAGGTTGTAGCTCCTCCAGCTTAGCTACTTTCAGCTTCTGGTTCCTGAGTTTTTCACGAAATGCTTCCTTGTCTAATACGGCTTCCTGGAGCTCCATCTTAAACTTCTTGATGTACTACTCCAGATTCTGGCGATACACCAGCTAAGGTTAAAACTTCATCTTTCTAATAGGTGCTCCATCAGCCTTCTTCCATCAAATCCATTCTGAAGAAATGCATCCTTAACTCAGCACGGTGACAATAGCATCAGCGGGCGATGACATCACGGATAACCGTGCTTCTGCTCTTGTCATTCCTATGAGCTATCATTCCATAGTTGATATCTCCTGCCTTAGGGTTTTCTTTGACAAAACTTCGAGTTCTCATGCTCCTTGTTTCAGTCTTTCTCCGATACACCTTGATCTCGGGCATTGACAACTTCCTTAATCTGTCAAGTTCCATAGGGGTAGCCTTCCTAGGTCATACAAATCTGGAAATTCTTCAGAGCCTTCAAATTCTCCTTGTCTTCGGTCCTCAACCGTTGTAGTTTCCATTTTTCAGATGCACGGAAAATACTCTTCATTCCGAAGTGGCTTTAGTTGTCCGATATCTTGTACTTCTTGGAGTGGTCTCATCAGTCGAATCTTCAAGTGATCCAAAGGGAAAAGGGATATGGTCCCACTAAAGGGAATTTTTGAATAAGCTCAGAATAGAAGAGAGGTAAAAGATCATTTTTGAAAGGGAAAGTTCTAGAGAAAAATCTTTGCTATGGGCTTGCCAGTTTCTAGGGTCACGTCCTACAGTCAACATGTGCTCTGATACCATCTTGTAGCGACTCGACCCGAATGGATCAAGTCTCTGTGCTTAAGTGTCATCCCTGGATCGGTATGCTAACACACACGGTACTTGAGGATTTATAACAAAGGTAAATCACATGTAAAAAGTAATGTAAATACTATTACCTCAATCCAAAATAGCGGAAGTAACAAGGTTGTGGATTCCCATCAACACCAACGGCAAAGTTGAGTGTAGAAATCATAACCCTAACGTATCACTTACTCGTCGTAAGAAATCCTGCAACATGAGACGTTGCAGACACAAAGGGTCAGTATATTGAATGTACTAGCAAATTCACACCATAGAGAATGATGAACAATAGCTATCACTACATGCATATATGGCTGGTGGAAAAGCTCTATGGTTATATGTTTTTGTGAAAAGCCATTTTTTCCCAACTACAAAGGAATAAATTTTATTTAACTATCATGGTGGTTGTTAATCATTGAGAATGGTTGACAGCATTCTCAATCCCAATTAAGTAAAATCATTAAAACCCAACAATATTCATTTAAAGTAACATGATGAGATCAACAGGATAATCCAAGAACTAGAAACTCAAGATGTCCATAACCGGGGACACGACTAATCATGATTAGTTTATACACTCTGCAGAGGTTTGCGCACTTTTCCCCACAAGACTCGATCTCCTCCGTTGGATTTCTCGCACTACATGGTGTTTGAGAAACGGATGAGCGAGACATAGTCTTTCAGAAGCGTTTGTACCTTATGATGGGTAGACCGTACCACCTACAACCCCTACATCTGCTAGTCTACCACTGTAAGAGTTCACACGACTTAATCAACTATGCTAGAGCCCATAATAGGTTGTGGCTGCACACGGTAGTTTCTAGTATGAATAGTCTCATGATCCCTTTGAGCCTGGATGGCGAACCATAGGATGATCACACGGTAACCCCGGGATCTCCTAGGACAATACTGGTATATCCCCAGGTGTCCGGGCAAGTCCGCTGGTATATCCCCAGGGTGCCCCAACCAATCCACCCAGATGTGTATTAAAGTAGCCACCTTAAGTTAAACCTTAGTTAACAATAATCTCTCACATCTGTCATGAAATACTCTCAAAACCCAATCCACGTCTACGAGCGTAGCATGGCATTGTAAGCATAATGTAATAGTAACTCCCAAGGTTTGAATGCAAGGCAATAGGTTCCTACTTCATCAACTACTTCCCAATACCCACATGTTATCAATCCTACTCATGCAATGTTTGAGGGTGAAACTAATGCATAAAAACTGGGTATGAAAGGGGATATGATCAAAGTGTGAACTTGCCTGCAATGTTGATGAAGATGATTCGCACTCAAAACTCTTGATAGTTCTACTCGTCACACTCCGGTCAATCTATCGTAAGCAACCAATAGTAACCACACATAAGCAATCACTCAGAAGACCAGAAAGATCGAAGCAGACAATTCAGAAAACATCAAAACCAAGAAAATAGCTCTTGCAACATAAAACAATTTCTAACAGTACTAAAATTATGTGAATTTGGCCTTATCAGAATGTTTAGGTCAAGAGCTTCGATTTGCAAAAAGAATCAACTCAAACGGAGCTACGAAACTCAAGTTATGATCAAACGAAGTTTGAATTCAAATCTGGTCTAATTCAAATTTTAGAATTTCAAACACATGTTTGGGTTCTATTACTGGATAGAGGGAATCATAACGAAGATGTGGGTGTTGGTTTCGTTGGATTTGGACAAACGAGCGAAAAGTAGTGATCGTTTGAAGAACAGGGGCCAATCTATAAATAAAATATTCACAAACGGGTCCCTGGCAGAAAACTAAAAATAAATAGAAAAGGACTAAATAGTGGACGTTCGTTACCGAACGCTAATGAACGAAAACCGTTCGCTACAGATCTAGACGGGTGAACGCTCGCTATCTAACAAAACCAAAAAAATAAACCGTACTGAAAGAAAAACCGAACTATATATATAAAAAAATAGTTGGTTTTTCTCGGTTTATACCGGTCGCGTGAGATGAACCGGTGGCGGCGACGGTGGTTTTTCTCCGGCGAGGCGGTTTTCGACGGTGGCGGAGTGGATCCGGCCGGCGGCGAACTCCGGCACGGGCGTCGGGGCGAGGTGGCAGCGGCGGGCTTCGTCGGCGCAGGCGGCGTGCTTGCTACGGCAGGGTGCGGCACTCGCGAGCGGGGTGGCGACGCAAGCGATGGTGCAGGCAAGCAGCGGCGGCGGCGCCTGCAGCGCGGGGCGGCGGCGAGATGCGGGGCGGCACGGCGAGATGCAAGAGGGGGCAGCGGCGCGAGCTGCGAGAGGGGTCGGGGTCCGGCTCCCTATAAAGGCCTGGGGCGAGGCCTGCCTTGGGCAAGGGGTGCCCCGGCGGCGTGGCGGCGCCGGACTCCGGGAGGAGTCCCGGTCGCAGACGGGAGGAAGACGGTGGCGGCGAGGTGGGCTGGGCCGTGGCCTGGCCGGTTGGCTGGGCCGGCCCAATTCGGCGGAGTGAGATTTAAAAAAAAACATTTTCCAAACAATTAAAATAATAAAAATGAAATAACTAAAATATTATACAGGCATATAATATATCAAAAATTTTAGAAAAAGATTTTCTACGACGTGAACATTTGTATAACTTCAAATAAAATCCACACAAATTTAGATAAATCAAAGAGTGCTACTGGTCTATTAAAAATCCAACAAAAATCATTTTAAAAATACCAAAATGATTTCAAATTAATTTTTCTCCAATTTTCTGTTGTAGGGAATCATGTTACCCTAATTTCCATATATTTTATTTTTGTAGAAAAATAATTTGAATAAAACTCAAATAACTCCAAATTGAAAATAAATTCAAAAGAACTTTGAATTTAATTCTTTTAACTCCCAACTCATATTTCATATATTTTGAAGAAGTCATTTTATCTTCTCTCATGAAAATCATTGAGTTGCTTGAAGTTCCAGAATCGGAAATATTTTCAAATGAATTCAAATATTTTCAACACCCCTTGTCATTTAAATAAATGGAAGAAGTGATGTCATCTTCTCTCCGGGGTTTTGTGTTTGAAAAGAATTTGAATTCATGGAGATCATAAAAGCAAAATGAAAGTTTGGGAAAGTCCTTTTATTCCCTCTATTTAACTTTCAAAAAGTTTCGAGTTCACTCACTTTCAGACAATCAATCAAATCTATCTATTTATTATAACATTCCAAAATTTAGAATTTTGGGATGTTACATAACTCTTTTGAGGTGGCGCACACGAGTCCACATATTGACCATATAAATACACGACTATGGATCCGCTCCTGTCTCCCTACGAGAAGGCCATCCATAGCACTCAAGCTTATCTTGCGAGTTTTAGAGTATCCACTTTCACTTGTCTATGAACTGTATAGGCAACCAAGTAGTCCTTTACCGCGGACGCGGCTATTCGAATAGATGATGTTAACCCTGCAGGGGTGTACTTCTTCACACACGCTCTCACCACATACCATCATTTACACGACATGTACTCGGCAACCTTCAAGCGGAAGCCCAACGAGGGTGTCGGCCACGGCCTACCTAAACACTCAAGTCTCTAGTCCAGGTTTATCGCCTATCCAGCTTCCATCCACAGGGAGTCCGACCGAGGTTTCCACATACGGCCCCGAACGATGTGTACAGGGTTTCGAGACACCAAACGGGTGCCCGGCATGCCTGGCCATGGTGTATCTACCGCATCATAGCCCACCCCTAGGGTCAGCCCTACGCATGGCCGCCAACACATAATCTATAAACACCAGAAACTAGTTGCAACTCCTGGACAGAGGACTAGGGTGGTTAAGAAGCCGAGAGGGTGAATTAAAGATCCCAATGCATGGTAGTAACTGGTTCTTAAATCACATATACAGATCTCGGTGCTTAAGGACGGTTCCAATGAAACAACGCACCATGTACTCCTACATGGCCTCTCATTGATACCTTTACCAAATCGTGTTCAACACACTTCGCTCACACACAGTAGGACATGTTCACAACTTTCCAATTCATCCCCGATGAATCAGACCTGACACAACTCTAAGCAATAGCAGGCATGACAAACAAGCATGAATGAGTAGGCACATCAGGGCTCAAACAACTCCTACTCATGCTAGTGGGTTTCATCTATTTTCTGTGGCAATGACAGGTCATGCAGAGGATAAGGGGTTCAACTACCACAGCAAGTAACAGATGAATCGTTGTTGTCCTAATGCAGTAAAAGAAAGCTAGAGCGAGAGAGTGAGATTGTATCGGAATGAACAAGGGGGTTTTGCTTGCCTGGCACTTCTGAAGATAATATAGTTCTTCATCGGTGTCATCGATCACGTCGTCGGAAACTTCATCGACTAAGAGGGGACGGTTACCGGCAAACAGAGAAGGACACAATCAATGCAATGCAACAATATGATGCATGAATGTGACATGGCAATATGCTGTTGATTGGCCTAATGTAACTAGCAACAAGTTAAATGGAGTTGGTTTGAACACTAGGTTCAAATTCAAACTCCATATAAGTTGCTCTAACATGCATGAAAGTGCCATAAACAGATTCTTTGGATTTTTTGATCATTTTTCATATGTAAATTATTTCATTCGGAGTTACGATTGAATTTCTATGATTTTTAGAAGTTTAAACTGTTTTCTGGAATTTCCTGGATTATAAAAATGCCAGAAAACATTTACTGCATCAGCATGACGACAACACTGCGTCAGCAGGCCAACTGGGTTGACCCAGGTCAAACCTGACGTGCGGGGTCCACACGTCAGGGACACAGGGACTAATCCCGGTCAAACCTAGCGCTGATTGGGGTTGGACCAGTGGTTGGGCCCACTGTCAGTGCCTATCAGGGGGTGCTTAGCTGGCGGCGGTTAGCACTAATGATGTCCACGTTGTTACGCCGGAGTTTGGCCGGCGACAACCATCGAACGCGGCGGAGGCGCGCCGGAATTGCGCTACGATTGTCGGTTGAGCAAGCGGCTTGGTCCTACGGCGACCTGGAAGGGTGCCGCATCCAGTGGTGCAGGCGGTTGGGTGCGGGGAGGCCGAAAACGACGGCGAGGAGCTCGGCCGCGGCGGCCGGAGCTCGGGTGCGCGCGGGGTTAGCGTTGCGGGGTGCAAGCGGGCAAGGGGAGGCGCTAGCGAGGCTCAGCGCGGGGCAGCAAGCTTGGTGGACACGCGTCTGGGACCAAATGGTCACCGGAGTGTTGCCGCCGACGAGCTTGGGCGGCGGCGCGGTTCGGTCAACAAGGGGGCGACGGCTGCGGGGCGTAAAGGAGCTCGAGAAGAGGGGGAACAGACACAGAATCTCACAGCGGAGGCAACGGGATGGTCAGCAGGCTCGGGGACGAGTCGAAGACGACGGACAGGCACCGGCGATCTCGGCGGCCGAGAGGTTGAAGACGACGGAATTGATGGCGAAGCAGAGCTCCCGGCGATGTGTGGCTCAACGATGAGGATGAAGGCGACGAGGCGAATTCCTGGGGCACGTCGGGGAGGCGAGAGGGAGGCGATGGCTGCGGCTATGGCGAACGGCGGTGACGGGCTCCGTTCAGAAGTGAGTAGAGAAGGGGGAGGGGGTCCAAAGCGAGAGGGGAGAGATGCAGGGGCCGAAGGAGCTGCGTGGCGATGCGAGGAAAGGTCCAGGGCAACGGGAGGATAGACAGGCAAGGTGGAGGTGGCGCGCGGTGGCCGCTCGCGTGCATCGTGCCCAGCTTCTCCTCTGCCTACTGGCAAGAGGTAGAAGACGGGGCTGCCCCTGGTCGGCTTGGCCGCCAGGTGGGCTGGCCAGCTCGGCTGTAATAGTGCCAGGCCAGGTAAGCTAGGTGGGTTTCTCTCTCTCTGCTCCATTTCTATTTTAGTTTCTGTTTTCTATTAATCTTTAGTCTTTAGGGCTTTATTAAAAATACTTAAATAGATCCAAAAATCATGAAACTGCTCAATGCCCCTGTTTGGAATATAACCAACAACAAACATTTTAGTTTATGATTATTTGAGCATTTAAAATATTTAATAGCATTTATATGCCCAAATGCAAATATTATATGATTTAATTCAGAGCCCAAATATGTCATGGAAAAATGTGCAACACCTCTGGTTATTGCTTCTAGCATTTTCCAGAAATGATGAAAAATTTTGAAAGCCATTTGGATTCACTAAGAATATTTTAGTTGAACCTAGTGAATTCCTTTGATGCTAGGGTTTAAACAATCCCTATTTCAAGTTCATTTGAAACTTAAACATGATGCACATATGAAGCTAGCCTAGTGCAATGCTAGAAGCTAGGGACGTGACAACTCACCCCCACTATACAAGAATCTCATCCCAAGATTCAGGACGTGAGGTGAGAAGACAAAGGGGATGCAAGGCTTAACACAATCTTCATGATCCAACTGCCTTCCCGGAGTTGTTGATTCATTGACTCCAATTGACCTTGATGTCTTTGCTCCAAGAACTCCAACCCACATGACAACGAGAGGAAAGGAAAAACTCTAGAAGGATTGATCTTCTCGAAGATCAAACAACCGATGATCAACTCATGGAATGAGACATTGAAACATCTCTCGAGCTGAGACATGAAACATACATCCATGGGGATGGAGTGTAACAGACGGCGAAGGTTCACTAGGTAGACAACAATTTCACGCTGAAGAAGGTGGTGAACGGTTGTCAACGTAGCGAGGAGTTGAGTTGCCATGATACCATAATGTGACATCTTAGAAGAAGGTGACTCGCAGAGATATTCCCTTAAGTGGAAAAATAATTCTTTGATTCAGAGATCATTGAAACTCTTCATACCAGCCTAGGGAAAATCACAACAATCGTTTGGCGGAATACGAAGGGATGGCATACCCGGACTAGGATGGATGATGTGGACTACCTTGTTGAAGACAACGCAAGGGATGATTTTTGCTTATCACCGGAAATGTATGGGACCCATGGTAAGTCCACTTTTGAAGATGATCCTTGACAGCAACTACTGAGAAGGACAACCCATAGGAAATTGGCACAATGGGGTGCAAACTGGGAACAAAATGCAACCATCATATCTACCTGAGATTCAGATCTGGTTGGAAACACGATATTTCAGACAGCATGTATGGAAAGAAAGTTTGCAACACAAACCGACGAGACGGAGTTGTGAGATTCTCGGGAAATGAACTACGATAGCAAGCTCCAAAACATGAGCTGGTTCTGCTACATACGTGTGAACACACTGTCCAAGACAAGCATGATCACTCAGTAGTCTTATAGTAAAACACTGTCGAAGTTCTGGTGAGGAACCATCATCGAGGATATTGAAGTCCTTACATAAGTCCGGATTAGCTCTTAGGAGGGAACTTCTTCTCCTTGAACAAATCAATCAGTGGCTTGGTGTGCTACGGAATTCATATGGAACGAAGATGATCAGTCTAACAGACCACAGAATACTTTGCACATGCATGGCTGACTTGGGATGATTCCAAAGGAAACAAAACAAACCTTTCTCAAATTCACGGCGGCAACTTACATCAAATGCACGTGAATCGAGGAAGTCACTTCTTTCATCCAACATATACTTCATGAACGGGGCATGAAGAAAATGCTTACACAAGTTTCCAACATTAGCTGGATGTTCAACACAATCATGGAGGAGACAAAATGCTGCTGATGGGCTCAAAAGCGACTCGTCGGAATTTCCATATCACTGGACTTCCACCATCATGTGAACACGGTGATAGCATTGGTCAGACCAAAAGATGTAATGGTGTATGCTCGAGGGATCAACCACGAGTAAGACAACATTACAAACATCATTGGTTCTGATTTGACTTGACGATAGCCCATACTCAAGTCAAAGTTTTCACAAGGCAATAGATCCAACAACTGATCACGAGGACCAGCCAATGGAGATATCATCTTTCTTCAACACACACACAGAAGCTATCCCTTAAAGATGTACTAAGTTAAGCAAAGCTTCTACCTTCCAACTCTCCAAGTTGTTGTCTAGCTCAACCAACTAGCTCAGGGATATCCAACACAGATTCTTGGAGAAGGGGTGATTTATAAGAAACCAACTTGATCACGAACTCAACATAGCGGTCAGGTGACAACCAGGTAATACTTCCGAGAAGATCTTCGGAAAATCACGAACCACCAATATGTTACTAAGCTCGAGAACAACCTTGCTTTTCAGGGCAAGACGATGAGACCAAGAGAGTGATGGATTGCCACAATCCTATCTCATTGATCGAAGAGTGCACCGAAAATAAGGACTAGGTAGCACGATCCATCTTAGGATGATGATTCAATAACCAACACGCTAAGAATAAAATTATTGTCCATTAGCTACCAAGCAACGGGGTTGCTACTAGTATTGATTTCACACATCATGGTTCACTTGCCGGCATTCCGGCTGCGACAACACGGGACCGAGGAATGAAAAATGATGGCAAGAAGTATCACTGCGTCAAGAATTCATAAGAGGTGGTGCAATTCTCATGACAATCCTGACATAAGGAGGCAACACTCCAAGGTAGAAGAGAACAAAAGCTGGATTGGCATTTTGATCTGCGGAATACAACTGCTTTGACCCAATCCTAGATATGGATGAGGTACTGGAGTTTGTTTCTCCTAGTCATTCCGGAATAGAATGGCTTGACAAACCACATGAATAATAGGCATCGACAGCGAATGCACGCATACTCTTGAGTATCAAATGATAGACGGGGGTCAGAATACAACTAAAGAGAACAACTCAAGGAACATATAACTTTCTGAGTTGTGGATTCATGGGTTAGTATGTCAAACGAGTTCAACAAATTTCTTCCGGATAACCCATGCAGTATGTCACAATATGAATGGAGTACTCCTCAAGAGTACTCTGATTGTGATCCTTTGGTTCAAATAACTTCTGCCTTAATGGTTCATGGTAGTTGGAAGAAGGAAATTCCATGGACCTCGAGGACTGTCGCAAGGTTTCTAATATCCTAAAGGAACAAGCAACACTATCTACACGAATTAAGTAGAGTGAATCTTGGATTCAAGAACCCAGGAAATAATACCTACTAACTACTAACATCACGAGATGCTTTTGAGAATGGTGGCTAGAATCATCACACCGGGAACACAAAAAATGGCTAGACTACTAGGTGACTCCCTAAAACACCTAGGGTCATAATAATAGCTCCAACATATATGTCGATGCAGTAGAGTACCTCAATAGACCGTTAGTGTCCTTAATCTGGCCCAAAAGGACATCGGAAACGAAAAGAAGGGATTTGCAAATGCATCAGACTAGTTAGAGACCTGGGATGACTCGGACAGCATGACGGCTGTAAATGCTCAAAAAGATTTGAAACATGCTGCAAAATAGTGGCATGACCACTCAGAAGCACAATATCAAGGTTCCGAGACCAACTATGAACACACGGAAGTAGTAGAAACTGAACTAGGGCTTAAATCCATCAATCCTATAAGTCTCTATCATAGTAACTCGTCATCCTGATAGATAGATGAGAAGGCCTAGTTCTTAAACCCCGTAGAGAGGAAGAGGATGACTTAGATCAGAAGGGCATAAGGTAAAGGAGTAAAAAGAGCCTTACGTTCCCTTCCACAATCAATTCCCTTATATAACTAAAGCATTTCTAGACTCAACTTCGACCAGTTTGGCTTGGTAATCCTACAGGCACTCAGGCTCTGATACCAAAGCTGTTAGGACCCCGATTCCAAGTCACACCGATCTAGCCTGTAACACCTCATATCACTTTGCGGCCTCAAGCACGGTATTCCCATGGGTGTCGCCTTACCATGGCCCGGGACCGTTTGCGCCTTTTGGCTCACGTATATGATAATGTCGCTAGCATCCATATGACAGAGAACCCAGGCCGACATGACTAGTCATGAACCCAAAGTGGCACTAACTTACGGGGACAGGCATACATGAATCAACGTCGAGCATGTCAGTCAGCAGTGTGCGAATCCGGGCTGTAGCACTGGGCTAACAGGACTCCAGGAACCCGGGCTGTAGCAGGCTAGGCATGACTCCGGATGTCACCGCGTGACATTTCCCTGAAGGGACAGACATAGGAACGAAGTGAATCACATGCCGGCCAGTCAAGTGTTTCGGAGCAGTAGTGCTGGGCTAGCAGGACTTCGGTGAACCGGGCTGTAGCGGACTACTATGGCTCATGGAAGCACAAGACTACATTTCCCCATAAGAGAGAATACCAAGGATAAACAGCTAGGTTGTCGGATCCCACACATACCAAGCATTTCAATCATACACACAATATGCTCGATATGTGTAAATACAACATGGCATCACAACATAACTCTACGACTCAAGTATTTATTCATTAGGCTCCGAGGAGCGAGATATATCAAACATGGGTCTCATGACCCAACATTCAGAGCATACAAGTCAAAGCACATGCGGAAGCTTAACATGTCTGGGTACAGACATCTACAAATGAAAAAGGCTGAGAAGCCTGACTATCTCCCAGATCCTGCCGAGGGCACAAGATCATAGCTGAGGTAACAAGCTAAGCGTCGAAGTCCACACGGAACTACTAGCGAGACTGACGTCTCTCTGCAAAACATAAAATAGGCAAACGTGAGTACAAATGTACCCAGCAAGACTTACATCAGAACTAACTACATATGCATCGGTATCAACAAAAGGGGGGGTGGTGGAGTTTAACTGCAGCAAGCCAGCTTTGACTCGGTGGCTATCGTAAAATACGACTGCAAGTAACTCTTTTGAGGTGGCGCACACGAGTCCACATATTCACCATATCAATACACCACTATGGATCCGCTCCTGTCTCCCTATGAGAAGGCCATCCATAGCACTCACGCTTATCTTGCGAGTTTTAGAGTATCCACTTTCACTTGTCTATTAACTGTATAGGCAACCAAGTAGTCCTTTATTGCGGACGCAGCTATTCGAATAGATGATGTTAACCCTGCAGGGGTGTACTTCTTCATACACGCTCTCACCACTTACCGTCGTTTACACGACATGTACTCGGCAACCTTCAAGCGGAAGCCCAACGAGGGTGTCGGCCATGGCCTACCTAAACACTCAAGTCTCTAGTCCAGGTTTATCACCTATCTAGGTTCCATCCACAGGGATTCCGGCTGAGGTTTCCACATACGGCCCCGAACGATGTGTACAGGGTTCCGAGACACCAAACGGGCGCCCGGCATGCCCGGCCATGGTGTATCTACAGCATCATAGCCCACCCCTAGGGTCAACGCTACGCACAGCCGCCAACACATAACCTATAAACACCAGAAACTAGTTGCAACTCCTGGACAGAGGACTAGGGTGGTTAAGAAGCCAAGAGGGTCAATTAAGGATCCCAATGCATGGTAGTAACTGGTTCTTAAATCACATATATAGATCTCGGTGCTTAAGGATGGTTCCAATGAAACAACCCACCATGTACTCTTACATGGCCTCTCATCGATACCTTTACCAAATCGTGTTCAACACACTTAGCTCACACACAGTAAGACATGTTCACAACTTTCCAATTCATCCCCGATGAATCAGACCTGACACAACTCTAAGCAATAGCAGGCATGACAGACAAGCATGAATGAGTAGGCACATCAGGGCTCAAACAACTCCTACTCACACTACTAGAAAAAGGGCTATAGATGGGATTGACACTAATGGCGCACCAGACAAGCGGTGCGCCATTAGTGATACGCCATTAGAGTTGAAACTACTAATGGCGCACCTGGCCCAGGGTGCGCCATTAGTATCAAAAAAAAATTTAACTAGTGCGCCTGTCCAAACATACTAATGGCGCATCCAGACACAGTACGCCATTACTAGTTGTAACTAGTAATGGCGCACCTGCCGGAAAGTGCGCCACTAATGTTGTTTTTTTATTATATTTTTTTATTCCCTCTTTTGCAAAACTACTAATGGCGCACTGTTCCACCGTGCGCCATTACTAGTTTAAACTAGTAATGGCGCACTGTGGGACAGTGCGCCATTAGTATGTTTTTTTGCAAAACTACTAATGGCGCACCACCAGAAGGTGCGCCATTAGTAACCTGGATTACTAATGGCGCATTTAGAGTTGGTGCGCCATTAGTAAGTGGGCAGCAACAAGATATTTTGGACAGCCTCTCCTACCCACACTCACTTTCTCCCCACTTCATTCTCTCCACCTCCTCCTTGTCTCGGGTGCCTCCTCTTTTTCACCTCATTTCCACCATAGGTTCATTCAATTTAAGTGGTTAAATTACCTTGTTTTGATAGGTAAGTAAGGGGGGAAGCTATATTTATGTTGTTCTCCCTACAACAATGTGCACATGCACTTTTTATGGCCTAGCTAGATCTATGTATGTTCGTGGTGTTGCATATGTTTGTGGTGTTGCATATGTGTTTGTGTTTGGAGGTGTACCGGTATTTGAAATGCGATAGTTGCCAATATTTTGCCGGAATGTTGATTCATTTCCGTTTCGGCGAGAATTTTGGCATTAAGCATTCTTTTTGGTCCTATTTTTAGGGAAAGTCATGCCAAATTTTTTCTTGGTTCTAAAATATCATTTTGCTCTACCCCGCAGGCGACCATGGTCCGCATGATGACCGAAGGCATCGTGAATAGGTTTTTGAGGTCCGCGAAGGCCGAGATGCTTCAAAAGAACAAGACGGAGATAAGATGTCCGTGTCGAAGATGCAAGCTGAAGAGCCTTATTGCGGACCCGGAATCCGGGCAGGTGCGGGACCACCTGCTCTTGCGTGGTTTCATGGATGGCTATCGGTGGCAAGGTGATGAAGATGACTACGAAGTCGTCCATGTGGGTCGGGCAACAAATGAGGAAGGACAGCAAGACAACCACCGCGGCTCGGGCGGGCGAGAAGACGAAGAATCCCCAGGAGATGATCACGACGGTGATGCTGTACACAGTCATCATGTAGAAGATGCAGGACATGATGATGAGGAAGATGCCGGAGCAGATGACGGGCATGATCATGAAGATGATGATGCCGGCGGAGCAGACAACGCTGGACCATCGATGGGCTGGGTGCAGGACCCTCATATTCAAGAGCTGCTTCTCAAGCAGACGGATAGCGCAAGAGCTGCCGCCCGAGAGAAAGCCAAGATGGATCAACTTGAGTTAGACGCGGTTACTCCATTGTATGAAGGATGCAGGCCCGAGGATACCCGCCTGAAAGTAACGCTCATGGCTCTGGAGATGAAGGTAAAACACAAAATGACCGACGCATGCTTCGACGAGAACATGTCATTCTGGCACGAACGTCTTCCCAAGGGGAACAAGTGCCCGACCAGTTTGGAGGAGGCGAAGAAAATCGTGTGTCCTCTGGATTTACCGCACGTGAAATACCATGTGTGCATGAACAATTGCATCATTTATCGGGACGAGCACGCAGAGTCTACCATATGTCCGGTGTGTGGCATCACTCGATACAAGAAGAGGAAGAAAGCTCCTCGAAAAGTGGTGTGGTACTTTCCGATCACTCCTCGTCTGCAGCGGTATTTCGCGGACCCTAAGGTAGCAAAGCTACTGCGTTGGCACGCGGATAGGGAGGAGAAGAAGCGAGAAGATGACGCAAATGATCCAGAGATAGATAAAAAGACAAGATGCTGAGTCACCCTAAGGATGCGAGCCAGTGGAAAGCGTTGAACTTCGAAGACCTAGAATTTGGGAATGATCCAAGGAACATCGTGCTGGGCGCGAGCACTGATGGAGTCAATCCATTTGGCAGCCAGAGAAGCACACATAGCACCTGGCCTGTGTTTGTGTGGATGTACAACCTTCCCCCCTGGTTGTGCATGAAGAGGAAGTACATTCACATGAGTATGCTAATTGAAGGACCGAAACAACCAGGGAACAACATCAATCTATATCTGGGGCTGCTGAAAGAGGAGCTTGACACGCTGTGGAAAACGCCAGCCAATACGTGGGACGCCGCAGAGAAAGAATATTTCCCTGTGAGAGCCGCGCTGCTCATGAGGGTGCACGACTATCTCGGTTATGGATATGTCGCGGGGCAGGTGGTCCACGGATTTTCTGGATGCGTTAGGTGCATGGATGAGACAATGTATCGCTAGCTAGATAGAGATCCCGGGTCTTCGAAAACCGTGTTCATGGGACATCGAAGGTGGCTTCGCGGCGATGACCCGTGGAGAAAACGCAAGGATCTATTCGATGGTGAAACCGAACCCCGAGGATGCCCGCGTACGAGGAGCGGCGAGGAAATAGACGAGTTGTTGAAAAATTGGAAAGACTGCCCACTGCCGGGAAAGAAGCAAAGGCGCCAGAGCCGGGAAAGAAGCGAAAGGCGCCAGAGCCGCTGCTAAAGGTATGGAAAACGAGGTCTGTTTTCTGGGACTTGCCGTACTGGAAGATCCACCGTGTGCCTCACAGCCTTGATGTCATGCATATCACGAAGAACGTGTGCGAGAGTCTGCTTGGTACCCTGCTCAACATGCCAGAGAGGACCAAAGATGGGCCGAAAGCAAGGGCAGACTTGAAATCAATGGGCATCAGGCAGGAGCTTCACGCTATATATGATGATGATGATGATGATGATGATGAGGCGAAGCAGGACACGGAAAGTCGTCGCAGAGGCAAAAAGGCCAAGAAGACCGGAAATGACTACCCTCCCGTGTGCTTCACTCTAAGTCAGGAGGAGATCGAGCAGTTTTTCACCTGCCTCATAGGAGTAAAACTTCCTTACGGTTACGCGGGGAAGATAAGCACATACCTAGACCCAGCGAAGCAGAAGTTCAGCGGGATGAAGTCTCACGACTGTCACGTGCTGATGACGCAGATACTTCCAGTTGCAATCCATGGGATCATGGACGCGCACGTCCGTGAAACCCTATTTGGCCTATGCAACTTTTTCGACGTCATCTCTCGGAAGTCTGTTGGCGTGAGGCAACTCAGAAGGCTAAAGGAAGAGATCGTGGTGATACTATGCGAGCTTGAGATGTACTTCCTGCCTGCATTCTTCGACGTTATGGTGCATCTGCTGGTCCATATCATGGACGATATCATCCAACTCGGGCCGACGTTCCTGCACAGCATGATGCCGTTCGAAAGGATGAATGGTGTCATCAAAGGATACGTTCGCAACATGTCACGTCCAGAGGGAAGCATAGCCAGGGGCTTTCTGGCCGAAGAGTGCATCTCCTACTACACGAATTATCTAGGCATCGAGAACCCCGTTGGTCTGCCCGTCAACAGGCACCTCGGCAGGCTCGCTGGATGGGGTCACCGTGAGGGTCGCCGCGAAATGCATGTCGACTTCGAGGGTCGACTCGCCGACTTTGAAAGAGCAAACCTAGTCGCGCTACAACACATAGACATGGTCGATCCTTGGGTGGTAGAGCACAAAACCTTTATTAAGAAGACGTACAATGACCGAGGCCAACAGAGGACGGACGGAGATATACTCAAAGAGCACAACTCATGTTTCACGTGTTGGTTCAAGCAGAAGCTTCTGTCGTACCCTTTACATGAGGATTCTTCCGCGGAAGAACAACTCATATTCGCCTTGTCACAGGGCGCCGAGCACAACCTGATAACCTATGAGGCGTACGATATCAACGGCTACACATTCTACACCGAGGCCAAGGACATGAAGAGTGATGGTTATCAGAACTCCGGGGTAACGATGGAATCCTACACCGGTAACGACAAGGACAGATACTACGGAAGGATCGAGGAGATCTGGGAGCTGAGCTACGCTGGAGAGAAGGTCCCGATGTTCCGTGTCAGATGGGCGAAGAGCGTCCTAAAAGAAGACCGGTATTTCACCACCATGATTATACCCGAAGCCAAATCCAAGACCGCGGGCGCAAACGTCACCGCAAAAAATGAGCCATGGGTACTGGCTTCCCAAGTGGACCAATGCTTCTTCATTACCGACCCGTCAAAGCACAGTCGTGTTGTCGTGAGGAGAGGCAAAAGGAAGATCATCGGAATGGATGGAGTAGCCAATGAGCAAGACTTCGACAAGTATGGCGACCCGAGGATCGAACATAACGACGATGATGAAGTAGCAGCATACACCACAAGAAGAAGCAGGACCACCCTACCTAAAGGACGTCTGTTCCACAGAAGAACTCCATTTGCGAAAAAGAAGGGCAAGAAGATTGTGAACAGATAGCTAGCTAAGATCGATTGTATTTAAATCGTAGCCTTCATTTCTCGATTGTATTTCATGGGCACTTTTTGAACTATGATGAATATTTTTAAATTTCATGGACACTCGATCTCGATCCCCCTCCATCTCGATCGCTATCCCACCTCGCCAGATCCGGTCCCCCTCGCCGCTGAGCACCCCCCTGGTCCACCGGCCGCCGCCGCCGACCCCCCGCACCCTCGATTCCCCTACTCAACCGCCGCCGCCAACCCCCCGCACCCCTCCCCTACTCAACCGCCGCCGCCGACCCCCCGCACCCCGCGCACCCTCCCCCGCTCCACCGGCATTACTGTTTGATAATATTTTAAAAAAATTATTACTGTCTTATAAAAAAAATATTACTGTTATGATTTAAACAAGTTTGAACATATTTAAACACAAATAAGTATCAAACAGCATTTTAAATGCATAAAAAAAATTGTGGAGCCTGGGAATCGAACCCAGGACCTCCTGGTGTGAGAACTGGCTGCTGACCAGTCGAGCTAGCAGAGGGGACTTGGTGTGGATCAGGTCAGGTGGAAGATAACCTGTTGGCTCGAGCAGAAATCAAAAAAATACTAATGGCGCACCACGGTGAGGTGCGCCATTAGTATGGATGTACTTATGGCGCACCGAGGGGTGGTGCGCCATTAGTATTGTGACATTGCTATAAGAAAAAAAAACTACTAATGGCGCACTACGGTGAAGTGCGCCATTAGTATGGATGTACTTATGGCGCACCGAGGGGTGGTGCGCCATTAGTATTGTGCCGCCCCCATCCATATTTCCACCCGCCCTCGATCCCCTTCCCCTCTCCTCTCCCGACGCCGCTGCCCCGCCGCCTCGACCCTGCCCCGCCGCCTCGACGCCGCCCCGACGCCGCCTCGACCCCGCCGCGACGTCTCCAACCACCGCCGCCTGAGGCCCCGACGTCGGCGCCGCTCTCCCC
>NC_041382.1:431222739-431345461 GCF_002162155.2 Triticum dicoccoides
CCCTCTCCCCTTTTGGTCCTTTTCACCATGAAGCCTCATCATCCTCCACCCTCCTCCCCCTGCTTATGCCTGAGAAGTACTCCTGAACATTTAGTTGTATTAGTTTAGTGTAGGACAACAATAGTGTAGCACTTGTTGCTGCTGTTAAGTTTCAGTTAATTTGTTTGGTTGAATTTTGGAGTACAGCACAAAGAAACATTTTCAGTAGTTTGCCTTGTGCCCTCCATATTGTCTCATCTTCTTGTCTTGTTGTACTCCTGCTACTGCTTACAAGTTCCAGGGTTTGCATCAGTATTCCTGCTTGCAGTAGTTTGCAGGAGGATTCCAGTAGTGCAATAGTGCAGGAGTATGAACAATAGTGCAGTAGTGCACTGCTTACAATAGCCCTAAAATCCAGTAGCAAGTGCTCTCCTTTAACTGAAACTTTAAGTGAAAATTTAATTTAACTTTAAAATCAACTGAAACTTTAACTGAAACTTTAATTAAACTTCACGTAAGTATTTTCCTTTAATAAAAATTGTATGGTGGATGTCTTGTTGTAAAATTGTATGCATAGTCAGGCACTTTCATGTTTTCAAGGAAACACCAGATTTTCCAGTTAGTGCTTTCTCAAACTTCTGCAATTTGCACTTCCTGAACTACTGCTTGGAACTAAACAGAATTATACAATGCACTTCTATAGGCTGATCTGAGTTGGACCATCCTCTACAGCCAACTTGTCTTCGGCAAGTGGAAGAAAGGAGAATCAGGGTAGGGTTTCATGGCTAGAAGATATATTGGTGTACAACAATTTGTTACAAATTGCATTTATTGGTATATGTACGCTAGTTTCGTCATATCAGGATCTTAGGAACTTATCTTCTCATTGGAGTATGAAAGTAGTATATCATGCTACTTTCATCTATGGAAGTCTGACTTGTTACTTCTACAAATCGAACCCATCATTTAGTTATGGACCAGTATAATATAATTTGCAGTACTTGGCGTTGAGCAGCTAGCACTGCTGAAGCTTAGCAGCAAAAGAGGCCCATTTGCTCATGAGAAAAGAATTTTGATGATAGTATTGCCTTTGCTACCTTTTCTTCCCAAGCGTTGTTTCCACTTACTCAGCATTCTGAACCTTTTATTGAGTGGAAATGTAAATTCTTAAGCATATGTTTTGGCATACAAGTATCTCTGTTTTCAAGACCGGTAAATCAAGTTGGTAAATAGATGCTGCTGCTGGACTATATGTTCTGGACTATATGTTCAGAATGAGTTAACTTGTTATCATTTATCAAAATTCAGAATCTGCTGGACTATATGTTCATTGGTACTACTTGTGATGTTGCTGCTGTACTACTTGGGAATTTTGTCAACTTGTGATGTTGCTGCTGTACCCCGAGAGGCCCTTGAGTTTGCCGAAATGTCGATTAACTTCCGTTCCGGCAAATTCGGGTACTCCATATGTCCTATTTTCAGCAAAGGTCATGTTGAAATTTTCCGTGAATTTTAGCATGACTTTGCTAAAAATAGGACATATGGGGTACTTGCGACTAATGCATGGGCCGGGGTATCTTAGTACTTAATTGAGTAGGATCAACTGCCCCTTTATTCTTGCTGCATTAAACCATAGGTGGCAATAGAGCCAAGTGATTAGGCCCAACTTAGAATTCTCCTTCCCTTTCCTTGATAGGGTATATTATTAGAAGATACCCATATATATTAGTCAACCTAGGGTGCCTCGGCATCGATAAACCCTAAATGATGAAAACTTAACTTAGCATTCAGGGTGCCTCAGCGTCGACAAACCCTAAATTATAAAACCTTGGCTTTTAGGGTGCCTCGGTGTCGATAAAAACCGAAATGATGAAAGCTTAGGCTTTTAGGGTGCCTCGGCATCGAAAAACCCTCAATGATAAAAGCTTAGCTTTTAGGATGCCTCGATGTCGACAAACCCTAAATGATGAGACCATGATCTTGTTCCTTGACAATAACCAACTTTTTGACCAAACTTTGTTCCTATTTATAGAGAAACATGGCCAACAACGATGAGGCCGGTGGTTCGGGCGGCAAGAAATTCTGGGAGCTGTCCCAGGAGATGGAGGAACAACCTCACTTGTATGAGGACGCCACCTTCCCCACCGATCCTGAGACCACTGATGGTACCGCCGAGGATGACCCCATTGATGCCACCACTGATGGTGCCGCCGAGGATGCCACCACTGATGATGGCGGCGCACGCACAGATGGCAGCCAACCGAAGAGGCAACAGAAGGACCGGCGCCCGACCGTGCTCCGCACCCTCAAGGAGGAAGTTACTGAAGTGGACTCCGACGGGAATCCAACGGCGCCCGAACGAATAGTCAAGGGGTACTCGCTTCAGCTCGGGTGCATTCTCCGGAGCACCGTCTTGATCAACACCGAGAACCTGAGGCATCCTGACTGAGGGAATTTGCACAACCTCCTCTTCACGAAGCTGCACGAACAATACAAGTTCCCCGCTGAATTTGAAAACACAAGCCTCAAAGGGAATAAAGTGAACAATGCTGCCCTCACGAAGATGAGCAAGGCCCTGTCTACTTGGAAAAGCAATGTGAAGAGAATGATCGAGAAAGGTGAGAGTTATGAGAAGATCAAGGAGAAAAATCCTTCGATCACCGAAGATGACTACAACGACTTCAAGATCAATTGCTCGAGCACCGCAAACTCCGAATCAAGTAAGTGGGGGAAAGAAATGCGGGGGCTGAACTTAGGGGAACACACACTCGGTCCCGGCGGTTACAGAGTGGCGGAGCCTATATGGGACAAGGAGGAGGCGGACCGTGCCGAGCAAGGCCTACCGCCCCTCTTCGATAAATACGGTGACATGCAGACCAGGAACTTTGTCAGGGCCCGGTACAAGAAGGACCCGAAAACAAAGGAGCTTACCACGGATCCGAAGACCAGGGCGCTTGAGCTTGTTCTGGTAAGGAACACACCCCCGCGTAATTAGCTCCATATGGTTGCATTCTAATTAATGAAGCCAAATTTCTAAATGGTTCACATTCCTTCCACAGGCGACTGAAAGCAGTAGCGCGGGGTTGACTAAGAGCAACCCTTGGGACACCACTCTAAATAGGGCGTTGAATGTAATGAAGAACAAGGATAAGCTCAGTAAGCCAACGTCAGCTGGTCGTGTGGCCGGCAAAGGCTTGTCGACAAAATGGTCGTCATACTATAACACTGGTGGGCGAAAGGAGAAAAAGACCAGCTCGGAAAGCCAGGCGCGCGAGGTTCAAGAACTCAGGGCACAGGTGGTGCGGATTCCGGAGATTGTCCAAGAGCAAGTGCAACAACAACTCGGAGCGACGATCACCGCCATTGTGCCTACCTTGATCCAGGGGATTAGTGCGTGGATTGCGGGCGGCCAATAGGGGTCGCCCCCGATTCCTAGCTTCACGGCCAGCAACTCGCAGAACGCGATGGCGGGGCCATTGGTGTCTCCGGCGGAGGCGGCATTGGTGTCTCCGACGCCGGCACGGGAGCTTAATGCACCCGGGTGTACGTCAGCCGGCACCTCTGCAGCAAGCGGCCCCTCCATCAACTGCACGCCCGCCGTTGGCGGTGCCTCGACATTAGCCGAGCTCGACGCCATCATCATGGTAACTAATTAAGCCTCTCTCGGTCGAGGACTTCATCTCCTTGCCTTTGACTGGGCAACCCTGACGCCCTACATGTTTTCGCAGGGCGCCGCCGACGTTCCGTGCACTCTCCTGCACTTCGTGAACAACGAGTTGGTCGATGTCGCCAAGGGAAAAATCGTTCAATCGGGCAACCCCTTCTTCCACGGTACCCAGATGCCACCCAACTTGTTTAGGGTTCAACTGGTTCGGGTGCTGCCAGGCTGCGATGAGTTGTTACCTCCGATTCGACCCGTCGGGGCCGACGATGATGACGTGATGACCCTCAGCGCCTGCCTGAGCTGGCCCCTGCTTTGGCCGAACAGCCAGATTCATTTGGGGGCAGGGGACACCACCCCAAAGACAACACCGCCAGTCGTGCCGGCGCCAAGTCGGCCCCATGGCAAGACCGCCGCAACGGTGCCGGACATCCCTATGCAACTGGATCCAAACATGCATATGGCACAGGATCAGAACGATGACGATGACGATACATTTGCCAACGTCGATCAGTACTTTGCCGATCATGGGTACGGTGGCGACTTCATGAGGCCTCCTTCTCAAGAACCCAACCCAACAAAAGACGTGCGCGATCTAGCTGGTACCGCGGAGAAGCCAAGTTGCAACAGGCGTCGTCTGCAGTTCAGCTCTCAGGAGACTCCTCCAGCTGCCGACTTCACCGAGCCTCAGATAGGCGAGGTGCGAAATATGATCAGCCCCAATACACTCAAGAAGGCGGTCTGTGAGCAGAACTCGGTCCCATTACAGGAGAAGAAGAATGCACGCAAAAGAAAGACTAACAAGGGTGCGGGCCAGCCGGCACCGAGTACGATCCGTGCTCAGGACGGGCCACCTTCACCTGAGGATATCTCGAGGAGGGTGCATGTGGCGGGTAGGCCGATGCTACCGAGAAATATGCTCGATGCTGCAACTGGTGCTATGCGGAGTCTGCATGACAGTGTTCTTTCTTTGGAGAAGCGGGGTCTCGGAGAGAAGGATGTGGCATACCCAGTTTTCATGGCCAAGGTGCCAGAGGGCAAGGGCTTTGTGGATAACTACATCGGGGGTACGATCATCCTGCGGTTTGACGACATCCATGCTATGTTGAACCTTCATCCGCTGCACTACACCTTCGTTCGGCTATTTTCGCTGAGTATGGAGATGCAGATCATTCGCGACAAGACCCCGGACATCGTGATAGTCGACCCCTTCTACATGCGTGCCAAGATCTTGGGCAGTGCTGGGGACCGGCAAGTCGCGAGTTCTTACCTCGAAGGCGTCATTCTGGCAAACCAAGATAAGGATAACTTCCTCGTGCCTTACTTTCCCGAGTAAGTCCTCCCCTCAACCGCCTCGTAACATATGAATTCTTAGATTTCGATCATTTTTCTTTTAACATTCCGTGTTTTCTGCAGTGACACACATTGCACGCTCATCCTCCTAAGCCCCAAATATTCCATGGCCACGTATTTCGACCCGGACCGTCAGTCGAACGTAGACTACACAAATGTCAAGAAGGTTCTTGATGATGTTCTCCCTGGCTATGTCAAATCTGGAGGCAGCTTCACCAGGCCTATTCGTAAGTACGGCAAGCACGTGTTCTCCCACAATACGACGTTCTGCTGCGTCAAGCAGCCGCCTGGCGGTCAGAAGGGTGCCTACTATGCCATCCATCACATGCGGGCGATCGTACGGGACCATCATCAACTTCTGCTACCGAGTAGACTCAAAGATTGGGCCGCGAGCGTGTCGGCAATCCAGGACGCGGACATCACACAAGAATTCTTTCACATCCAATCGGAGTTTGCGGAAATCATCCATCAAGATGTCCTTCGTACCTCAGGGCAGTTCTACCTCAGAAATCAACCGTCCAACAGTGACATCGACACAATCCTACAAATGCAGGCTGATAACGCCTGTTGTTTCATGACTCCCACGATAGACGGCGGCTTCATCCACGCTCCGGTCCCTTGAGTCGAGTCGAAAGCAGTGATGCTGTGTCTAGTTCTGAAACATCGATTGGCTCATGTTGTAATTAAACTTTAATGAACTTGTAGTATGTCTCTTTGGTTTCGAGAGTCGTTCAACTTAGATGTAATCGATGCTATTAATGTCTTGCTTTTCTCTTCTGATCGTTCTGTTGCATACTTATATATTGCTTATGTATTGTCTGTGAATTGGTACTAACGTTTCGTTTGGCTACTGCATAGCGATGCCGTGGTATGTCGTGTACAAGGGTAAGGTTCCTGGAGTCTACGACGACTAGGAGGAGTGTCGGAGACAGGTTCACCAATTCAGCGGTAACAGTTACAAAGGGTACGCCACTAGGGCCGAGGCCGAATCTAGATACGCCCGCTATCTAGCGGGAGAGGGGAGGGAGCGTTGGAGGAACCGGATGAAGACGAGTTTCATCGTGATGATGCTCATCGTGATGACCGCAGCTCTCTTCTATGTGATGGTAGTTTAGATGATCGATATCCACTTGTAATGTGAAGACAAACTCGCGGTCTCGAGACTTGTAATATAATGTTCTATCTTTGTTCGGTCTTTTCAATTCAGAGACTAATATGATGAATTGTATTCGGAGACTAAAATGATGAATTGTATTCAGAGATTAATCTTCTATTGTATTCGATGAATCTGTTGTTGATGTGTGCTGTCTATATTTTGTCCAATTATACATTTTGTAACCTGTGCAAAAAACAGAAAATAAAAAAATAAAAAAAACCTAATATTCATACTAATGGCGCATCACATCATAGTGCGCCATTAGTATGCCAAAGGATACTAATGGCGCATCATTAAAAAGTGCGCCATTAGTATGCCGAAGTTACTAATGGCGCATCCTGTTGTTGTGCGCCATTAGTATGCCAAAGCACCTGGGTATACACGGCCCCCTGGGAGGCATACTAATGGCGCACTGTTGTATATACTAATGGCGCATCTGAGGTGAGCCATTAGTATACCAGATACTAATGGCGCACCAGTGGTGCGCCATTAGTAAAATATACTAATGGCATGGCACTAATGGCGCACCACTAATGCGCCATTAATGGCCAAATTAGGTGCGCCATTAGTAGGCATTTTCCTAGTAGTGTCATGCTAGTGGTTTTCATCTATTTACTGTGGCAATGACAGGTCATGCACAGGATAAGGGGTTCAACTACCGTAGCAAGTAACAGCTGGATCGTTGTTGTCCTAATGCAGTAAATGAGAGCAGGAGCGAAAGAGTGGGATTGTATCGGAATGAACAAGGGGGTTTTGCTTGCCTGGCACTTCTGAAGATAATATAGTTCTTCATCGGTGTCATCGATCACGTCGTCGGAAACATCGTCGACTGAGAGGGGACGGTTACCGGCAAACAGAGAAGGACACAATCAATGCAATGCAACAATATGATGCATGAAGGTGACATGGCAATATGCTGTTGATTGGCCTAATGTAACTAGCAACAAGTTAAATGGAGTTGGTTTGAACACTAGGTTCAAATTCAAACTCCATATGTGCTTTCTTAAATGTCATTTAATTGAATTGTCCTAGACAGAGGATATAAGTTGCTCTAACATGCATGAAAGTGCCATAAACAGATTCTTTGGATTTTTCTGATCATTTTTCATATATAAATTATTTCATTCGGAGTTACGATTGAATTTCTATGATTTTAGAAGTTTAAACTGTTTTCTAGAATTTCCTGGATTATAAAAATGCCAGAAAACATTTACTGCGTCAGCATGACGACAGCACTACGTCAGCAGGTCAACTGGGTTGACCCAGGTCAAACCTGACGTGCGGGGTCCACACGTCAGGGACACAGGGACTAATCCCGGTCAAACCTAGCGCTGATTGGGGTTTGACCAGTGGTTGGGCCCACTGTCAGTGCCTATCAGGGGGTGCTTGGCTGGCGGCGGTTAGCACTAATGATGTCCACGTTGTTACGCCAGAGTTTGGCCGGCGACGACCATCAAACGCGGCGGAGGCGCGCCGGAATTGCGCTACGGTTGTCGGTTGAGCAAGCGGCTTGGTCCTACGGCGAGCTGGAAGGGTGCCGCATCCAGTGGTGCAGGCGGTTGGGTGCGGGGAGGCTGAAAACGACGGCGAGGAGCTCGGCCGCGGCGGCCGGAGCTCGGGTGCGCGCGGGGTTAGCGTTGCGGGGTGCAAGCGGGCAAGGGGAGGCGCTAGCGAGGCTCAGCGCGGGGCAGCAAGCTCGGTGGACACGCGTCTGGGACCAAATGGTCACCGGAGTGTTACCGCCGACGAGCTTGGGCGGCGGCGCGGTTCGGTCAACAAGGGGGCGACGGCTGCGGGGCGTAAAGGAGCTCAAGAAGAGGGGGAACAGACACAGAATCTCACAGCGGAGGCAACGGGATGGTCAGCGGGCTCGGGGACGAGTCGAAGACGACGGACAGGCACCGGCGATCTCGGCGGCCGAGAGGTTGAAGACGACGGAATTGATGGCGAAGCAGAGCTCCTGGCGATGTGTGGCTCGACGATGAGGATGAGGGCGACGAGGCGAATTCCTGGGGCACGTCGGGGAGGCGAGAGGGAGGCGATGGCTGCAGCTATGGCGAACGGCGGTGACGGGCTCCGTTCAGAAGTGAGTAGAGAAGGGGGAGGGGGTCCAAAGCGAGAGGGGAGAGACGCAGGGGCCGAAGGAGCTGCGTGGCGATGCGAGGAAAGGTCCAGGGCAACGGGAGGATAGACAGGCAAGGTGGAGGTGGCGCGCGGTGGCCGCTCGCGTGCATCGTGCCCAGCTTCTCCTCTGCCTACTGGCAAGAGGTAGAAGACGGGGCTGCCCCTGGTCGGCTTGGCCGCCAGGTGGGCTGGCCAGCTGGGCTGTAATAGTGCCAGGCCAGGTAAGCTAGGTGGGTTTCTCTCTCTCTGCTCCATTTCTATTTTAGTTTCTGTTTTCTATTAATCTGCAGTCTTTAGGGCTTTATTAAAAATACTTAAATAGATCCAAAAATCATGAAACTGCTCAATGCCCCTGTTTGGAATATAACCAACAACAAACATTTTAGTTTATGATTATTTGAGCATTTAAAATATTTAATAGCATTTATATGCCCAAATGCAAATAGTATATGATTTAATTCAGAGCCCAAATATGTCATGGAAAAATGTGCAACACCTCTGGTTATTGCTTCTAGCATTTTCCAGAAATGATGAACATTTTTGAAAGCCATTTGGATTCACTGAGAATATTTTAGTTGAACCTAGTGAATTCCTTTAATGCTAGGGTTTAAACAATCCCTATTTCAAGTTCATTTGAAACTTAAACATGATGCACATATGAAGCTAGCCTAGTGCAATGCTAGAAGCTAGGGATGTGACATCCGTCGTCTTCAACAAGGTAGCGGTCTCCTCCGCCTACTTCGCCCTTCCGGCCCGGAGCTTCCCATTGCCCTCCCGTAGTTGTCGTATGATGCCGATAGCCTGTCCAAATGAGGCTTTTCATGTCGTCCTGCACCCTCGCCCAGCTGGAAATATGATCCATCTGGCTATGGACGATCGCATGCATGCGCCTATAAGAGTCGTATCCTGCCCGCGAGTCATTTTCCCAGGATGCCGCGGCGCGGTAGGACATCTCTGTTGTATTCGTAACGTGGTTGGACATCTCTTCTGCTTCCGTGGCATGGCCGGACCAGTCTGCTGCATCGACAGTGCGGCGAGACCTCCGTGCTGCTTCGGTGGCGCGGCGGGACCTCTATGCTGCTACGGCCGTGCGGCGGGGCATGACGGCTGCTTTCGCGGCGAGGTGAGACATCTCTCGTGCTTCCGCTTCCATGCTCGCCTCTCCCTGGTGGCAATCTCTTGACCCAAAAACTCACGCTGGCCATGACAGACGCAAGGGAACGATGATGAATGACTTGTTTGTTTTTGTGGATGAGGAGTTGAGGAGGAATGTGTAGTCATCTTGTAGTAGTAGTATTTATAACCGAGTACTAATACGCTCCTAAGTGGGAAACTGTTTAGGTTTTGATCGGTGTGAACAGGTTTGTAATTAAATATAGCGTGGTAGTAATTTCAAATGTGACGAGACGCGGGCTCAAAATTTATTGACGGCTCTATGTGCGACACTATTCCGGGAAGGCGTAACGTGGGCATGCTTTCTCAATCGGCCGCGTATGTGGCGTTTTCCCCATAGGGTGCACCGCAATAGGCAATGTCAGCACAGGTCTTGTTCGAACAACCGCGCACGCTCATTATTACCATCACGCACACTTCTTTTAATTAGAATGTGTGCCCGTCTAGCACACACACCTTTATCTAACACTCTAATTATTTCTGTTTGTTGTGGCTAATCGTAAATAATTCATCCGTGTGAAGTGTATGCCATCAATCGCACACACTTTGATCTGGCTAACCGTTTATGTTCTGTTGCCTAACCTCAAACAGTTAATCCTTCTGAAGCGTATGCCCTCAATCGCACACACCTTTATCTAGCTGCCCATTTCTGTTGTTCCTCCTCATCACAAACAGTTAATTGAATTGAACAGTATGCCCTGCATCACACATGCAACTAAAATCTGAACCGTGTTTGATGCATCTGTCATCGCAAATGTTTCGCACCTTTTTTGACGGGTTTTTTACACCACCGTTTGCGATTATTGCATCGCACACAGTTTCGTCGAAGGGTCTCTGATCGTAGTGTCGCGTTAGCAGCATCTTGCAGTAGTGTGAGTGCGTTGCCAAAGGTCATCGCCCACGATGTTTTCTGAATAACTGTTTGCAATAGAAAACCCAATTAGCAGGCTAATTTCCCTATTATTAATAATCCATTTATTAATCTAATTGACATTCATATTAAGCACATAATATATGTCATTTCCATATTAAGGAAGCAGGATTTCACAATTGAAATACATCAGAGTACAACATGATATAGCTTCAGCACTCCGCTACCCCATTACACAACTGCACCAGCACCAAGTTTCACATGCAACACATAGAGCCTTTTGAAATTAGCATGATAGATGATACATAGAAAGATGCATCTCTTCTGGAAAACTGCTGAAGAGGAAGGCGAATATTGAGCCTTCATTCATGTTGAAGGTCTTTGCAACTTTAGGCTAGTGCCTGTGGATGATTGACCGTCCATTCTTCGTCCTCTTCAGGAACACTTCAATATTGAACCGTGACCGTGGTTGTTGTATGAAAACCTTCCTCGCCTCTAGACCATAGAGGTGGTTTGAGAGGTAATCATCAGTGAACTACTTTGGAAAGGCCTGAAAACATGGATGTGCATAAATATCTTCTCTATACTGGAAATGGGGCAAAGGAATAAAAAAGGCAAGGTATAATAGTTAGTACCATCTTGTAGTTAACTGATGTCTTCTTCATTGTGCACACAAAGATCTTGTTGTTTTTTGTCGCTAATTTCTTATCCTAACAATCTTTCTGAGTTTCTTGACTTGATTGATATTCTTGGACAAGTCATTTCCCCGTAAAAGGGTCAAACAGTGGGTCAAAACCTCTTACAACAGGACCTACATGTGCAAGACCAAATTGTTAAAAACCTAAATATTATAATGGTTCCTGCAATTGCACAATAATGTCCTATTAGACAACAGACCATGCACGTGCTAACCTCGATTTTAAACCTCAGTGCTTCCCATTGTTTCCTTGCAACACATATAAGGTAGTTAGTCATCAGGTTAAGCAAGGGTTAACATGCTATTAGTAAAATATGTTGATGGAAAATAAGCACATTGCAGATTCATCGGATTAATTCAAGCCACATGGAAAACCCATTTATCCGAGCCAATCATGATTAAGAACTAGGAAATATAACACTTGTATTTGTTTCTCATGTATTTAGTGCAACCAAATTCGATTTATTCCTCACATGCACATCAATACAAAATTCTACCACGACTATTGGACATCACATTGCAGAATTGAACCAAGCAGTTAACTAAACACCACAACAAATTAACCAAACATTAACTGAGCACTACATTGCACAATATAACATACTCCTAATAGAAGATCAGACAGTTAATCAAACCAAGCATGCTTAACAACTCAGAAAATAGCACTTGTATTTGTTTCTCATGTATTGAGTACAGCCAAATTTGATTTTATTTCTCACATGGTATACAATAACAGAATGCACCCACAACAATTGAACATTGCATTGCAGAATTGAACCAAGCAGTTAACTATACACCACAACAAATGAACCAAACATTAACTGAGCACCACATTGCACAATATAGCATACTCCTAATAGAAGACCAGACAGTTAACCAAACCAAGCATGCTTAACAACTTGGAAATATAGCAATTGTATTTGTTTCTCGTGTATTTAGTACAGCCAAATTCGATTTATTTCTCACATGGTATGCAAATAACAGAATGCACCCACAACAATTGAACATCGCATTGTAGAATTGAACCAAGCAGTTAACTAAACACCACAACAAATGAACCAAACGTTAACTGAGCACCACATTGCACAATATAACATAATCCTAATAGAAGATCATATAGTTAACCAAACCAAGCATGCTTAACAACTTGGAAATTTAGCAATTGTATTTGTTTCTCATGTAATTAGTACAGCCAAATTTGATTTATTTCTCACATGGTATACAATAACAGAATGGACCCACAACAATTGAACATCGCATTGCAGAATTGACCCAAGCAGCTAACTAAACACCACAACAGATGAACCAAACGTTAACTGACCACCACATTGCACAGTATAACATAATCCTAATAGAAGATCAGACAGTTAACCAAACCAAGCATGCTTAACGACTTGGAAATATAGCAACTGTATTTGTTTCTCATGTATTTAGTACATCCAAATTTGATTTATTTCTCACATGGTATACAATAACAGAATGCACCCAGAACAATTGAACATCGCATTGTAGAATTGAACTAAACAGTTAACTAAACACCACAACAAATGAACCAAACATTAACTGAGCACCACAATGCACAATGTATAACATACTAGAAGATCAGATAGTTAACCAAACCAAGCATGCTTGACAACTTGGAAATAGCAATTGTATTTGTTTCTCATGTTTTTTGTAAAGAAAAATTCAATTTATTTCTCACATGGAAGACAATACAAAATTGCACCCTGAAGAATTGAACATCACATTTGCAGAATTGAACCAAACAGTTAACTGAACACGACAACTACTTAACCAACAGTTAATAAGTGAGCACCACATTGCATGACATATAGAACATGCATATACACTAGAGCAACAGATTGCATGGTAAAAGTAGATAGCATAATTCACTATTATTTGTGAAGGAAAGGCAGTAGCTAGCAAACTGAACATGGGTCCTTATAGTGAGCTAATAAGACAAACTACTCCTCATTGTCGGAGATATAGATGACGATTGGCTCCTTGGACATGGAAGAGGGCGAGGCCTCCGAATCATGCGTGCCCTCGTCGTAGTGATGAGTTTCCTGGGCTGCTCCGGGCACAAACCTACTGGCTCTCGAGATGAGGTAAGCACATGCACGCTGAGAAAATACCTCGTAGTCTTCGTCGAAGGCACCGATGGTGGCCTCGAGAAAACACCATGAACTGTCGTTTAAAGCAGCCAACCGCGTCACGGCATCGGCGCGCGAGGCATTGATGGTGGCCTCAACGGCGAGGTGCTCCTCCAAGATCTGGGGGTCGGCACGAATGGCAGCCATCGCGACCTCATCCACGCGTACGGCCGCGATTTGCTTCTCCGCTGCCAAATGCACCTTGAGATCCTGGCTATATTGCATGCACTATGGCCTAGGGAGGCGCTTATTTGGTGGAGGGGTCGGTGATTTGGGTGGAAGGTGTCGCGTCAGCGGTCCAGGCATGTGGGATGTGGAAGGAGGAGGAGGATGGGGGTCGAATGCGGATTACCTGCCTGGATAGGCGAGGCCGAGCTGCGTGAAGGAGGGTCGCCAGCGAGGAGGTGGCGCTGCAAGCAAGGAGTGAAGGTTTCAACTTGGAAAGGAAGGCGGAAATAGGGGAAATGTGGCTTTTGGTAAGGAGGAGGGGCGGGGAGGTAGATATTTCCGTGGAAGCTGAAAATTTTGAATCGCTTCAGCAAAAAAACTGACACACAAAGTGTCATCAGACGGTGCTCCAGGATATTTTGTACTACATCTCACACGGTTGGTAATAATAAACTGTGTGGGGTCTACATGATTTTTCATCTTGATTTGAATTACATAATGGGGTCAGAACGGCAGTGGACGGTGTTTGAATTGCTAGAACTTTTATCTGCAGTGAACATGCAACTATATGTGGGTCATAAAAGAATTGGAATTATTCAGGGTTTGTTTGGACATTTTGTACATTAAATTGGTTTTCTAGCCATTTCAAGTGCACAATTCAAAATTAAACTACATGCACATGCTCCGGTGCAACAACATGGGTTGTAAAATCATATATGTGTCCATGGGTTTATGCTTATGTCCCATGCAACAAATGGGGATGAATTTCGGGGATCGTTTGAACATTTTTATACGTTAACTCAGTTTTCTAGGCATTTATGTGCATAATTCAAAATTGAACTATATGCACATGCTCCAGTCCATAAAAACGGGTTGCAAAATCAAATGTTTGTCCTTGGTTGCAAGCTTAGGTCACATGCAAGAAATGAGAATGAATGTCAAACACCTTGACACTGTCGCTCGGCCGCTAACATTGAGATACATGGTTTTAAAATTATAGTAAATCGAAAACTCGTCTGAAATTCATGAAACTTTACATAACATCATGGGACGGCATTGACATGTCGTGGTAAAAATATTGTCCCATTTGGGGCAGGTTTGGGTATAAGCTTCTCGCAAACCCGAGATTCTCTCACAACAAGCCTGATGGTTTCAGTAGGGAACATGCCACCTAGGGGAGGAAACGACATCTATTGCCTCTTCTTACTTTCAAATTTTTTTCTCGTGTCAAAATAGAACAACACAAGTGTTGTGTCAATTTTTGGGATTTTTTGGGGTTCGCTTGGACGTTTTTATACATTAACTGAGTTTTCTATGCATTCATGTGCATAATTCAAATTAGAACTACATGAACATGATCCAGTGCACATAAATTGGTTCAAAATTGGAATGTGTGTCCTTAGTTACATGCTTAAGTCCCATGCAAGAACTGAGAATGAATGTGAAACACCTTGCCACCATTGCTCGGCCGCTAACATTTAGATACATGGTTTTTAAATTCTAGTAAATTAAAAACGCGTCTGAAATTTATGAAACTTGACATGCTAGCATGGAACGGCATCAACATGCAGTGGTAAAAATATTGTCCCATTTGGGGCAGGTTGGGGTATATAAGATTCTCACAACAAGCCTCATGGTTACGGTAGGGAACATTTCACCTTTTTGGACGAAACGACATCCGTTGCCTCTTCTTGATTTCAATTTTTTTCTAGTGTCAACATAGAACAACATGAGTGTTTTCTTAATTTTCGGATTTTGGGGGGCTCGTTTGGATATTTTTATACATTAACTGAGTTTTCTATCCATTTATGTACATAATTCAAATTTGATCTATAGGCACATGCTCTAATGCATATAAATTGGTTGAAAATTCAAATCTATGTCCTTGGTTTCATGCGTAGATCCCATGCAAGAAATGGGAATGAATGTTAAACACCCTGCCACCGTCACTCGGCCGCAAACATTGAGATACCTGGTTTTAAATTCTAGTAAATCCAAAACTTGTCTGAAATTCATTAAACTTGGCATGCTATCATGGAGCCGAATCAACATGTCGTGGTAAAAAATTTGTCCCATTTGAGGCAGGTTTAGGTATAAGCTTCTCACAAACCAGAGCTTCTGACAACAAGTCTGATGGTTTCGGTAGGGAACGTTTCACCTTTGGGGACGAAACGATATCTGTTGCCTCTTCTTGATTTCAATTTGTTCTCTAGTGTCAACATAGAACAACATGAGTGTTGTGTTAATTTTTGGAATTTTTTAGGTTCGTTTGGACATTTTTATACATTAACTGAGTTTTCTAGGCATTTTATGTGCATAATTCAAATTTTAACTACATGCACATGCTCTAGTGCATATAAATTGGTTGAAAAATCAAATATGTGTCCTTGGGTGCATGCTTAGGTCCCATGCATGAAATGGGAATGAATTTCAAACACCAGGGCACTATTGACTGCCGGCAAAATGTTGAGATACTTTGTTTTTAAATTCTAGTAAATCCAAAACTCGTCTGAAATTCATGAAACTTGGCATGCTATCATGGAGCGGCATCAACATGCCGTGGTAAAAAAAATTGTGCCATTTGGGGCAAGTTTGGGTATAAGCTTCTCACAATCCAGAGCTTTCTCACAACAAGCCTCATGGTTTCGGTAGGGAACGTGCCACTTTTGTGGACGAAACGATATCTGTTGCCTCTTATTGCTTTCAAAAAGTTTCTAGTGTCAACATAGAGCAACAGCAGTGTTGTGTTAAATTTTGGAATTTTTCAGGGTTTGTTTTGAACTTTTTATACATTAACTGGGTTTTCTAGGCATTTTATGTGCATAATTCAAATTTGAAATACATGCACATGCTACAGAGCATATAAATTGGTTGAAAATCAAATATGTGTCCTTGGGTGCATGCTTAGGTCCCATGCAAGAAATGGGAATGAATTTCGAACACCAGGGCACTATTTATTGCCGGCAAAACATTGAGATACTTTGTTTTTAAATTCTAGTAAATCCAAAACTCGTTTGAAATTCATGAAACTTGGCATGCTATCTTGGAATGGCACCTGACATGATATGGTATTTTTCATGTAAATTTTGAGATAAGGCACACTCGAATAACAGCCAACAAAGGCATTTTCAAAAAATAGCTGCCACTTTAATATCTCAAACGTTTGTATAATTCAAATCATGTGTGTTCTGTTAACCATTCATGTGACGCCACGTGTCTTGATTTTAATGGCTATAGGAGGTGTTGTGCGGATAGATGCTTGACTGAACGGGGGGTGTGCGAGGGGAGTCCGGTGCACAGGGCGATCGAGAGACGTGCAAGCTGTCCTCCAATGCGCAGGCTCACCGGGAAGTGTGCAAGCTGTACGCTACGCATGCTCACTAGGAAGCGAGCCCTTTGACTTCCATGGTCGCCCGCCTTCCTCTCAATTAATGGTGCCCGAGCCGCTGTTTAATACGGGCGGCCTTACTGTTCGCCTCACATTCCCCTCCGTCTCACAGACCTCCACCAATGCCATGGCGCAGAATGATCATCTGCTACTAGTCTTCAAGTTTCATGAAGTCGACTCCGAGCCGGAGGAGATAGAAAATAAGGAGGAATGGGGCCTCATGGACATGGCCCCAAACGAGGTGGCCGCGGCGGTTGCTGCCCCTGCTCCCGTACCAACTCCCATCCCCGCGCCTGCGCCAGCGACCATCCCCGCAGCATTGACGGGCTGGTCACCGAGCACTATTGCAGAGCTGGAAGCCGCGGGCGTCAGCAAGGTCTCCGCGGACCCATGAGAGCTCGTGTACATGCCAGCGCCAGCGCCCATGCCCGTGCCCATGCGTGCCCCTCCACTCACCATGGCGCCGGTCCCCGAGCGTTTGGCTGCACCTGCCACGCCCGTGCCCGTGCGCATGCCCCCCCCCCCCTCAGTGGCATGGGACGCCGCCATTGGCCGCTACCTCTCAGCGGCGCCATTTGCCGTCCTCCCGCACGACGGCATGATGTTTGATTTACATGTGAAGAACATTTTGTGCTGCCTTGAAGACTTCAACAACAGAGTCTCGGACGATGGCAAGGACAATGACGGCGCGACACGCCGCCTCCGCCGCCGCCGGAAATAGTTTTTTTGGGGTTTTAATACTGTATCTCGAATTCTCAATCATATGAATATAAATTCACAGTGTGACTTAATGAAAGATATGGTTTGAACGAACTTGGGTTTTTCTCGTTTAATGTACAAACTTATCAAACAGTTTTCTTTTGAAAATAATGTTAATGGTTTTTAAATATAAAACACCCATCACAAACCTTTTAGTTAGAACACCCGTATGCAAACCGACAGCTTCCCCAGGAAGCCAAGGGAAAATGTGCCGAGCAGGATTTGTGCAGCTCTTGATCGCGAACGTTTTAGATAGAACACCCGTATACAGAGTGAGAGCTATGGTCTTCCCTCTTAAGTCAAGGGAAAATTCGCAACGCAAGATTTGTGCATCCCTTCAACGCAAACGGTTGTTCTGGATGACCCGTGTGCAACCACGTAGAAACAATTGGGTAAGATTTGCATCTGTCATATTGGGTATGTTACCATTTGTCAAAATGGAAATATTGACATTTGTTGATCTAGTAACATTGCCATTTGTCAACCTCTTGTAACACTGCGATTTGTCAAAATATGCAGCTAAAAATCACTAGCAATATCTAATTTTTGCAACTAAAATCACTAGCACTGTTCATATGGACACCAATACAAAGTGGCATTGTACTTTTTTGTCTAATTTGAGACCAGTTTTGATGTAATCTTTATCTAATTACAGACGAGAGATTATTAATAATTGGGTACCAATATCCCAAACGGATTATTTATTCAAACAGTGAGTGTTAGACCAACAATGGATGTGTGCCATGCTTCGGTTAAGTAATAAAGCGGCAGCATTATCCAAATAGAAAGAAAAAAATGCGTGCCGCCACGCGGCCCATGTGCCGTGCGAGCAGGCATGAGTTGACGGGATGCATATGCAAATGTACCATTCATTACATACAACAAGTCACCAACACACAACAACAATGAGGATACATGTTGGATTATAGATTATTTCCACCAAAACATTCTAGTAAATACTAAAGTTTTTCTCACACAACAAATAACAAAGCGATGAAATGAACTTCAGCTCAACCAATCCTCAGCGTTGGAAACACTTGATTTGAACCATAACTGATTCTATGGGAAGGGCCAGCTATTGTCAATATCGAGACCAACGCAGGACTGATCATCTGGGCTGAAGTGTCCTATATCAGGACACATATTGTGATAGCCGGGGTAGGGAACCATAGCAATGTCTGAGGTATAGACACAGTTGCTTCTCATAAATGGTAGTAACGTTGTGTCAACAGCAGCTGGATCGCCTTTCACCATCATTGGATAGTTTTGTCCAAGGAAGAGCGAGTTTTCTCCAAGAGTATCAATACTGAACCAGGGAGAAGGTGTTGGCGCTAGCACAGTAGTATCCATCCAGAATGCCCTGCAACGGATATTGGAATAGGTCCGGAGAGTGCGACCATGGGAGACAACACCTGCTTCGTTAGTAACATCAGCAGTGCCTAGTATACATACAAGAAGAGGTGATCCATCGGAATAACTTGCCAAGCGCCACTAAGTATATAGGTATTGCTCGTCCTCATGCTCGTGATCATCACCATCGTCATCTCCCCCTTGGTTATAATTTTTTTCAAGTATAGGTGGTGGAATGTTCACAAGACGTTGGAAACACAAGAGGGTTAATTAGTAAAGGGAAACTAGCTAACCCGCATGCATGTGGATGAAACAATTATAATTACGGTGGAAGACAAACGTACCAAAACCATAAGGATTCCATGCAAAAATAGTGTCACGAGAGGTGGCAGCAAACACAAGATCCTCGTATTGAATTGCATCACAGTACTCATCCATGTACAAAAATTGATTTTTAAGCAATATCCATCGAGGCGTGGAAGTAAGGATGGCAACAACTTGTCAAAGATAGCAACAACTTCATAGTTCTTGTAATTCCAAGAGCGGTTGGGAACTCGAAAAATTGCTATCTTCCATAGACGACTGTCACCATGATCGTGTTTAAACGTATGTAGATCATCTGTGTGCTCAACCTTAGGGCAGTCTGTGATTTTTAGAAGTGGAACCCGGTGACAAGTGTACACATTCACAAGTTCCCACTCGCAGTTATACCCAATATAAACAACCCAATCTCCATTTGCGCCTGCCCAAGCCTTACCCTCAAGCGATGGCATCTTAACATCACATGTATCATTATCAAGCGGCATCAACTTCCACAAAGGCAACGCTTCCATCATCCCCACGCCGGCGACCAATGTCATGGCGAAGAATATAGGGGAGATCAAACCGCTCCTGAACCCTTGGGTTCTTTGAAATGATATTATTTGTTGAGTCGAGAATAGACTTGAACGAACCTGCCATGCTAGACAAGGTGATGACGTCGCACCGAACAATGAGTTCCTCCACCACGTCATCTTTTAGATTGGGGCAAGAATAACGTGGTCGTTTCCAGCCTGTTCTCTCCATGGAGAAGATGATCGAATAACGGAAGAATGAAGGGTGAAGGCAAATGGAGGAAGGAAGAGCATGTGACAGCAGTTCCAAATCAAGAGGGAAAGGCGAAGAGGAGGTGGATGGTTGCCATGGTACAAAAAGAGGCTAGTGGGGAGCGAACGGTTGTCACAGAGGTCACACGCTGACGACAAGGCCGATTGAACCGCATGCCTTATATCACACACACCTTGATCTGGCTGACCGTTTCTTTTTTGTTGCCTAATCACAAATAGTTCATCCTACTGAACTGTATGTTGTATATCGCACACACCTTCATCTGGCTTCCGTTTCTTTTGTTCCTCCTCATCACAAGCAGTTAATTGAACTGAACCGTATGCCCTGCATCGCACACGCAACTAAAATACGAACCGTGTTTGATGCATCCGTCATCGCAAATGTTTTGCACCTTTTTTGACGGTTTTTACGCCACTGTTTGCGATTATTGCATCGCGCACAGTTTCGTCGAAGGGTCTCTGATCGTAGTGTCGCGTTAGCAGCATCCTTTAGTAGTGAGGGTAGTAGGTCCTAAGAACAATTAAGTAGGGTTGGTTAGATGACTATGATGATGATATGACGTGTTATTATGATAACGAGTAGAAATTGTTAGACGACTATGATCATGATGAGTATGACTTGTTATTATGATAACGAGTAGAAGTTGTTAGATGAATATGATGATGATGAGTATGACTTGTTATTATGATAACAATGAAGAGTTATTATTAATGATGATGATGCTTAGTTGTTATATCATTATGAGCATGATCATTTATTATATGTATCAGTGGGTGAAATAAACATGGATTAAATTCAAGTGGAGGCAACACATATGGTGCAGATCGAAAGTACTACTAATCCAAACTTGATCATAATAATCCAAACAAAAGTGATCAAGTTTGGATTAGTAGTACTTTGGATATGCACCATGTTGCCTCCACTTGAATCTAATACATGTCTCCTTCATCCACTAAAATAATAACTCATCATGATCATAAAATCATATCATGAGACTACTATAAACCAGTACAAATACAATGGCAATGTGCAGTAGAAAAAAATAGCAAACTTTACCAGTAGCGCTAGTAGCCCACCAAGCGCTACTGCTAGGGAGGTGTAGTACTAGCGCTTGTTGGAAAAAGATGTTGCTGCTAGGAAGGTGTAGTAGTAGCGCGGGGATGGAAAACACTCTACTACACTGCAGGATAGTAGTAGTGCGCCCCGACCCACGCTACTACTGAACATTAGCTCTAGCATCGTATCAGTAGAGTGCCTCCACTCGCCACTAATATGCCTCCACCCCGCGCTACTGCTAGGCTTTTCCCTAGTAGTGGAGGATCAAGTGAGGAAGAGAGGAAGGGGAGCCATTAATGGAGATGGTGGAGGGGCAAAGGGGAGAGAGCGAGAAGAGCGGAGAAGGGAGAAAGAAGAAAGTAAGTGTGAGGAAAGAGCTAGCTAGAGGTAGGGGGGAGAGGGAGAGGGAGGGGGGATAAAGGTGGTTGATGCGCTTAGTACTAGCGCGGGGCATGGGGGTCACGCTACTACTAAGCCCATTAGTTGGAGCATGGCCTCAGGCACCAGCACTTAAGCTACTACTAAAAAGGGCCCACCAGCTGGCCCCGTCTATTCATAGAAGTAGCGCGGGGTGGCACACACGCGCTACTACTATCAACTTAGTAGTAGCGCAGGTTTTATACCCCGCGCTACTATGGCCTGTCGCGGGGGCACGACAGGGACCACTTAGTAGTAGTGCCGACCTGTTGTGCCCGTGCTACTACTATGCTCTACCAGTAGTGCCTTGTTTTTACCCGCGCTACTACTAAGTAGCAGTAGTACGGGCCAGTTAACCCACACCACTATTAAGTGGTTGCCTATAGGGGTTTTCCTAGTAGTGTCACATTTAGCAAGCAGATGGGTCTAAACCGCTCAATCCAAACAACAACCATTTTCTTCTGGAGAAGCATGATAATTCCAAAGTTTAGACGAAGGAACAAAAGATCATCATTGTACAAGTCCACAAATTTTTTTGAAAGAAGATTACCTTCAATTCCCAACATTTCTCATAAAACTCAGTGGGGAATAATTTGTGCTAAATTTACTGGGTGTTAAGACTTTTGACCTTATTACCAGCTACGATCACATTCCTTGGCACCCATATGCTAGGCAATTTCTTTCGCCTATATCTAGTGTTTTCTTAGCTTTTACAAATGTAGATGTTCTAAGACAATATATTGTGTTGCTAATGAAGTACTAATTTTGAAATAAACGTATATATTACTGAAATATTATATTTGTTAGTCCTTCCATCTCAAAATAAGTATCGCTGATTTCACACAACCTTGTGGGCGGAGGGAGTATTTTGTAATGTCACTTTCAAGAAAATATCACATAAGCAATCAATTGTAGAGTGCGATGTTGTTTGTATGATTGAAACATAGTCTAAGAAGTAGCTATCAATCTGATCATTAATTCTAGTCTTATCAGCACATCAGTAACTTGATTTTAGTATAGCATTTTAGGTTCAATTTTTTGGGCGGGAAATTTTAGGTTGAATTTAACAAAATACGTGTACAAATAAGAATCTACCTGATCATTAATTCTGGGTCCGGCTCCACTCTTTTCATGGTTGCACTTCCTGTATTCACATAATTAAAAGACTAGAATATAAAACATGATATTACATGTATACCCAACAGCGTCCTCTGTACATTTTGTCTATTCATAAAAATACTTGCATCTATCCAGAGTTACTTTATTTGGAAGAAAGAATTTTTTCACTGGAAATATTTTCTGCACAAAAATCTGCAATTGAGCACCTGAGATTTAGATGCGCATTTATGCTCTGGTCATCTGCCGTCTTATATCCTAATACTTTTTGTATCTCAGATGTGAATTATCTTTCTGACACATACGGTAATTAAGATGAATAACATTAGAGGGGATATATTATTCTCTATGGTAAACTATTATGGATGACATGCAAGTTATTAATTAATTATTACTATTATATTGTTGCAATATTTTTTTTGAACTGGGCTAATCCCCTTTCCATTAAAGATATAACAGAAATACAGCCAACTCCAAGTTCACATGACAAGGGAAAGTGAAAAGGCGAGTTCAAGCACTCCAGAAAAACCCGCTGTGAGCTCGCAATCGAAACTTCCACTACGAGGCAAAAACTCTGAAGCACCATCAACACGCAACAACCAGAATCAAGTTCAGACCTCATTACAGCCTTCACAAAGGCAACAAAACATGTAGATTAAACCAAAACGAAGCCCCAAAGTTTTCCATGTAGCTTGGTGTCTTGGCGGATCACTCCACAGTGTCGCCAACGTACGCGGTCGCACAGAGCCTCATCATCTCTTTAGCATTCTCCTTCAGAATCATTGCGCCACGCTCCAGATCCGTTAATTGCAATATTAATTGATCATGTAAAGATAGTTGCAATACATGACACTACATGCAACTGCATCTGGCTTAGAAGATCAATCCGTAATATCACTGATTTCACATAACCAATGCTATCTATGTATTCCATGAAAAATAAACCAATGGAATACAGAAATACATGAACTGTGTAATGAAAAACCATGCGGATTTGCTAGCTGAGACATTGCTAGGAACATCCGTGGGACATCACACTATCGTGTCATAAGAAGTGAACCAGCATGGTTTCACTTCAGTACCAATGTGATTACCCATGTAGTGTTTGTTTGTCGGACCTAACAGTTAAGAACTTGCGTTACTATCTTATTAAAGGCATTGTCTCCATGCTGATGTTCTAGCCTTGTTGTGTTAGATCTGGCATCCACGATGAAAATTCTTGCGCTAACAGGCTGGGCGTGGTGACGTTGGTGTGAGTGCTTTTTCTTTTGTTTTTTGTTCTGACTTGATGGATTGGTGCAGCAGAAAGTGACTTAGTCGTATGTGTTTTTTCATATCTTGTCATGGCTCAGCCAGTGTGGCCCACCTAATTCATCTGCCCTTGGCCCCCTCGCGTCTCCCCCGTGGGCGACCTGGGGGAAACCCTAGCCACCGCTTCTCGCACCTCCTCCGCGCCTCTCCCTCCTCGCCGCCGCCCGCAGCGCTGCCGGACGAAGCCTGGCCGGCTGGGCGGCGGCGGGGCTTATCCCCATCCTTTTCGTCTTGGCTGGCGCGCGACAACGGGGTCGAGAGGAGCGTTGGGCGAACGTGGGATTCGGCGGCGCGGCGGGCGGGTCTCCTGGCGGCGTCGTGCACGGCGCGATGGTGGCAGCCTGCATGTCGCGAGGTGGTGGCTGCGTTGGGCCTGCCCAGTGGTCGCGGGTGCCGCCAGATTCAGATCAGATCCATCTGGATCCTGTCTTCCGACTCCGTCGGCCGCCGCGGGGTGGTGATGGTCGTCACTGGCCACGTCGGACCGCTGGTTTCGGCGTCTGGAGATCTACAACGGGTTCTTCTCGATCCTCCTTTCTGGCGGGTCGAGCCCCATGGCTCTCGCATCTTCACATGTTTTGAATCGTGGCTCGTTGCCAGATCCAAAGCAGACGGAGGTTTGGTGGCATAGGATGGGGACTGGAGGAAACTTTGGTCGGCTAGCCTGGCCCGGCATCGGCGACGTCACTCGACGCCGTTACCCTCCGTGGAGGCAAAGCCGAGGTCTCTCATATCCACCTCCGAACCCCTCTCGGACGAAAGTCCAAAATCCAGTCTGAAATGGGCGGCGGCGGCGGCCTGCGTCTTATCCTCCATGGAGGCGCCGTCTTGGGAGGACCTGCTGTTTGGGGGAGAGATGCTGTGGATGGTGGGCTCCGAGTACGTCTAGTAGTGGCGACGGTGTGGACGTTGCTAGGTGGTGCGGCATTGTATCTACCGCATAGATGACGACGAGTTTTGGCGGCATGGTGCAGTTGCATAGCGACGACGGATGCGGCTGGATGGACGAGCGCAAGGCGGTGGAGCTGTTTGGCGCCATGGTGGCGTCGACGACAGCGAGACCGGGCAAGATAGATGCATCAGTACAACATTGAAGATGGATTGATGGCATGTGGCTATGGCGGCCTCATACCTGGCAGGCGTCCTGATTGAGAAGTGCGCCGAACTGGTGAGTGCCTCATATCCGGCAGGCGTCCTGATTGGGACCTCAGGTCTTAGATGATAGGTTTGGATGCGAGGTATGTTTGATATTACGCCCAGACTATCAGCGCCCCTTCATCAATTGGTTAGGAGTAGCGACGCATGTTGCCTAGACGGTGACTTTAGTCTTACTGTTGTATGACTTTGTAAGGTCTTATGTGAACAATTAATAAAGTGGCTGCATGCATTGTCAAGATGCAGAGACCGGGTTCCTCCTTTTTTTAAAAAAATATTGTCTCAACGCCGTGTGTCTTTAGATTCATTTTAAGATAGCTTACCAAATATGCGACCTGGTCTTATTGCTTTGTATCAATTTTAATATTATTATGGTGGTGTGCATCTGCAGATGCACAGGCCGGAATGTTTAAACTATTTTTGGAAAAAAATGTGAGCATGTTCGTAATAGTGGTCTACTTTCTGTGAATCATGTAAATGTATGTGTTTTTTTGTCAACTTTCATAAAAAGATGTAAATGTCATTTGGATGGCAAGACAGAAAGTGTGGGTTCTTCCGGGAAATATCATTCATCGCCTCGAATGTATCTCAGGAATGCGACCCCCCTAACAGACTACAGGTGCGAGCTTAATCTCGTTCAGTATCAATACTGTTTATTGCATAGCGCAAGCACGATTGGTTCGTACCATGGAGTTTTTAAGGTGCTCTGGACCTCTGGTGTACTCTCAAGAGCGAGTGCATTTGGACATGTATTCGATTTTAACTTTCCTTAGTTATAACTAATTACTAATATGTGTACAAAACAATATTATTTTTAGCGGAGCATAACAATTTATGTGCTGAAATATCATGGCAAGCCATATCTGTTTATCTATATTTGGTTATATTTGCTCCATGTAGAGTGCAGGAATGGCAGCCTTAATTTGCAACAGAAAGATCTAAATTAATTAATTAATGAAAATCTCTTATTTATATTGCATTTTATAGAGCGTGAGTGATTGATTCGGTTCACTGAATCTACCACTCAAGCTTCACAAACCATACAGTACAATATAGTAATATATATGTACAAACAATTCGGCTGGAGATAGTAGCACCAGACGACCCCGGCCGTATTGAGCTACACACATGCAGACCAGCAAAAGCCACACGCACGCGCACGTAGTACCGTGGTATTTTGATCGCACACATACAATACATACGTACGGTGGTAATATATATGGCGGCCGGCCGTCCTGCGAGGTAGACGAAAACTACCTCGTGGTATCTATATCTTACCCAGGGCAGACAGGCAAGCTTGGAAGCTCACGCGTCGCGGACCTCGAAGACGTTGCGCGTCTTGACGACGACGTCGTACATGTGGACGAGCTTGAGGCGGGCGAAGTCTCGCGGGACGGAGATGAGGTGCACGGTGGAACGCTGGTGGAACTGGAGCAGGCACGGGTCGTTGAGGTAGCGCTCCCACCCCAGCTCCCGCAGCCGCCGCTCCAGGACGTCGTACGTGGTCACCACCTCGCCGCTCGGCACATGCACCAGCACTTTGCCCGGCCGCGCCCCGCTCCCGCCGCCGCGGCCGGGCGCCTCGCTGTCCGCCCGCCTCACGATCCCGTCCTCGAATACCCACACGCCAGTCATGCTAGCTATTTCACTCGACTTGACTAGCTCGTAGGCTCTTGCTAACAGCTTGCAAGATGTATCGATTTCAGAGGTGATCGATCAACAACGGTGATTGAAGGTGCAAAGAGGTGGGAAGATGGTGCAGAGCTTATATAGAGGCGAAGGCTACCGGGATGACGAGGCCGGGCGCACTGCTTATTACGGAGTGGCTCCTGCATCGGCTAAGGTGGGTCCCGCCAGCTCAGCGGTGGTGTCCTTGGAATGGGGTGGTGTGGGCCCCCGGGAATCACGGCGCCTCCAACCATAGAAGGAGAACATAGTTGGAAGTTTCCAATCGAATACTGACAATCAACCGTTCGATCACAGAATGAATGGCCAGATCCGTTGTGTTCCTCTGGGCCACGGAAAAGCAAGATGGTCATCGAAGCCGTCTATAATAACGATGGAAAAGGGCAGAGATATACCTTGTAATAACTACTCCCTCCGTTCCTAAATATTTGTCTTTCTAGACATTTCAAATGACTACTACATACGGATGCATGTAGACATATTTTAAAGTGTAGATTCACTCATTTTGCTCCGTATGTAGTCACTTGTTAAAATGCCTAGAAAGACAAGTATTTAGGAACGGAGGGAGTATGTTTTTTTAATAAATAATACAGTATGAACACATACCCTCATAAACACATACATACACTCGCCCCTATTAATACATGAACGCACACCATACGCTATGAGCAATTCCGAATGATTGAGCTGACAAATTTTGAGATTGACATCACAGGCGCCTCATTATCGATGGAACGTCGCCTCCACCTGTGGCCATCCAACCACAGGTCGGTTATCTTTCTTTTTTTTGGTAAAGGGCATGTATTTAATATCATGTTTTTTCCAATTACGCCAAGTCCATGCAACACCATGCATATTTAAAATAATGAGTGTATGCGCGTGTATATGAGCGCTTGCGTTTATACTGTGTTAAAAAATATATTAAAGAATGAAAGATACAAACTATATAAAAATTTAATACGTACCAACATTCCTAAGTTTAATCTACTATCGCCCTTGAGCATATAGATGGTCCAGGAATAATGTTGAAGATTAAATGATACCTTAACAAGAGCATGATCATCCATGTAGTATCCACATACAAGGTCGTTGACTATATTATCAATCATTACCGTACACTTGAATAAATTTCCAAGTAGGAATCAATTTTCAATGATTTCGAGCACAATTGTCTCCTGTCAAAGTTTCAAAGAGAATATCAAAATTATATTGAATACATTAGCAAGAATTTTCATAACACAATGTAATTCATGTATATGCAATCACTATCAAGACTCCAACCCAAGTTCCGCATGTATTATAATTCACTTGTCTTCCTGCGTTAGTTCACATCTCTATCCATGTGTGCAACAAGTGAGCGCAGTCTACGTCAACACTTATTGAAAAAAATAGAATAATGATGGGGATTTGTAGTAGTAAAAAATAAAAATAGTTTCACATCAACACATGTGATGGTTGTGCAATGTAAAAAGTCTTATAATCGATGCTAATGCAAGTAATAGGTATTGCCATGCAACTAGAATGCACGTAGAGATATGAATATGTGAAACCTATCATGTGACTAAGTGGTGGTGCATTTGACTTGGTTGATCATGGAGGCATATCACTCTTGAGGTGGCTCATTATTGGTATATACAAGTCAAGTTAATATAAATTTCCCACTAAACTACAAAAAAGACGCATTCGTAATGTTACATGTTTGTCAGTAGCTAACTTTTTTCGTCATCGATGTACACCCATGACATTTTTATCACGAAATCAAGATAATCATACTTGTGTCGTCGTAGATCACTTCCATGACAAAACACACTTTTTCTCATGGAAGTGTGCTATTTCATAACAGAAAATGATGTGTCATGGAAGTGATCTTCGTCACGGGTGACAATGTCAACTGAGACACCACCAACATGTGGCAGTCGGCATAATGGGTCACAATTAAGCCAATGGGTGTGAGTTCTTGATCAGGTACCCGTTAATGACGTGGCCTCCTGTTGATCCTCCACATGTCAACGTCTTACTGAAGTGAGTAGTCCACATGTCGGCCAATTATTGGGATAGTTGTCGCACATAGAAAGGCCCGCTTTTGTTGTTCCCAGGATGGCACGTGTCACCGACCACTAGAGGCTCATTTAGTTTAAAAGGTCAACCATGTCAAGGTTTTGTTAAGAACCGCGACCTTGGGCCATTACCAGTATGAACCATAAGCGACATGTGTACGTTTCGCCAACTACCAACATATTATATGCATCTTAACGTTAGGCCCATTAGTAATCTTTTGACATTTAGTTTGTCTTCTGGAATAATGTTAATGGCTCATGTTATATTTAGGATGAATCTCGTCCTCGAGATTCGGTTGCTCGGGAAAAAAATCAGGGTATGCAGTCCTTAAGAAATCCTCCCTTTCCCAGGTAGCTTCATCCTTGGTATGATGTTCCCATTGTACTTTGTAAAACTTGATTGATTTGCCGTGGGAGACTCGTCCATCTCATCTAATATCCAAGAAGGTTTCTCTTCATATGTCAAATCCTTAGCAAGCTCTATCTCGGTCAGATCTGTCCATTTCTCGGGAGGTGATATGCACTTTCGCAGTTGTGACACGTGGAAGACATCGTGAACTTCAGATAACTCAGGTAGTAGCTCTAACTGATAGCCACTGTACCAACTCTTGTCATGCTCGACAATGGGCCAATGAATTTGGGTGCGAGCTTTCCTCGAGTCTGGAACCTCTTAACTCCTTTCATGGGGGTGACTCGGAGATAGGCATACTCCCCTGGTTCAAAGCTGATTTTGAAGGAAATATGCCCTAGAGGCAATAATAAAGTAGTTATTTATATTTCCTTATATCATGATAAATTTTTATTATTCATGCTAGAATTGTATTAAGTGAAAACTTGATACATGTGTGGATACATAGACAAAACTCAGTGTCCCTAGTAAGCCTCTACTAAACTAGCTCGTTAATCAAAGATGGTTAAGTTTCCTAACCATAGACATGTGTTGTCATTTGATGAATGGGATCACATCTATAGGAGAATGATGTGTATAAGACCCATCTGTTAGCTTAGCATATTGTAACGCCCTCGATGCGGCTATATCTCCCACATGTCGAAGCACGACTTAGAGACATAACTGCATTGAAAGCAATGTCGCAAGTGAGGTAATCTTCACACAACCCATGTAATACATAAGGGAAAAAGTAACATAGTTGGCTTACAATCGCCACTTCACACAATACATGAATAAAACTTTACATCATCCGAATACAATCAAGGTCTGACTACGGAACCAAACTAAAAGAAGAACCCCAAATGCGACAAAGGTCCCCGATAGACCCCAACTGGGCTCCACTACTGACCAACTAGAACAAAACAACACAAAGGACAAGATCTTCATCGAGCTCCTCCTGAGCTTGGTTGCGTCATCTGCATGGACTCATCGGCACCTGCAAGCTGGTTTTGGAAGTATCTGTGAGCCACGGGGACTCAGCAATCTCACACCCTCGCGATCAAGACTATTTAAGCTTATGGGTAAGGTAAAAGGTATGGGGTGGAGCTGCAACAAGCGACTAGCATATATGGTGGCTAACATACGCAATTGAGAGCGAGGAGAGAAGGCAAAGCACGGTCGATAAAAGTATGATCAAGAAGTGATCCTATAACAACCTACGTCAAGCATAACTCCAACACCGTGTTCACTTCTCGGACTCCGCCGAGAAGAGACCATCACGGTTACACACGCTGTTGATTCATTTTAATTAAGGTCAAGTTTAGGTTTTCTACATCCGAACGTTAACAAATTCCCATCTGCCCATAACTGCGGGCACGACTTTCGAAACTTCAAAACCCTGCAGGGGTGTCCCAACTTAGCCCATGACAAGCTTCACGGTCAACGAAGGAATAGACCTCCTCCCGAGACATTCCGATCAGACTCGGTATCCCGGTACAACAAGACATTTCGACAGGGTAAAACTAAACCAGCAACACCGCCCGAATGTGCCGACAAATCCCGATAGGAGCTGCACATATCTCTTTCTCAGGGCACACCGGATCGTCCAAACTTCCGGTAGGCCAGCCCAGAGTTGCCCTTGGTGGTCACCGGCGGCTGACAAGTTGGACCAACACTCAGAGGAGCACTGGCCCGGGGGGGTGGGGGGTAAAATAAAGATGACCCTTGAGTACGCGAAACCCAAGGGAAAAAGAGGCTAGGTGGCGAATGGTAAAACCAATGTTGGGCATTGCTAGAAGAGCTTTACTTAAGGCGAACTGTCAAGGGGTTCCCATAATAGCCCAACCGCGTAAGGAACGCAAAATCCGGGAACATAACACCGATATGATGGAAACTAGGGCGGCAAGAGTGGAACAAAACACCAGGCATAGGGCCGAGCCTTCCACCCTTTACCAAGTATATAGATGCATTAATTAAATAAGATATTTTTTGATATCCCAACAAGTAAACATGTTCCAACCAGGAACAACATCTCCATGTTCCAACAAGGAACAAAACTTCAATCTTCACCTGCAACTAACAATGCTATAAGAGGGGCTGAGCAGCGGTAACATAGCCAATCAACGGTTTGCTAGGACAAGGTGGGTTAGAGGCTTGACATGGCAATTTGGGAGGCTTGAAAGCAAGTGGTAGGCATCGTAGCATTGTCATAGAAAAAGAGCGAGCAAATCTAGCATAGCAAAGATAGTAGTGATTTCGAGGGTATGATCATCTTGCCTGAAATCCCGCAAGGAAGAAAGAACGAGTCCATGAAGAAGACAAACGGATGTAGACGAACGGGTCCTCACAAACACGACGTTAACGGAACCAACCCGAAGAAGCAACACCGGAAAGAAGCAAACAACATAGTAAACAACCACCACATAAGCATGGCATGATGCATAAACAAGTATGATGCATGTCCGGTTTAATGAAGCATGGCATGGCAAAGTGCACAAGCAACCCTACACATTAAGTGGAGCTCAATATGCAACGGAGTTGCATATTGAAGAAAACACCACATGACTTATTTAGTTCTCTCTCGTTTAGGTAACCAACAAGACTAAATGTTGTTAACATGGCAAGAGGGTGAAGCAAAGTAAAACTACCTATCTAGTCAAGTTTAAATGAGGCCGGAAGCAACGAACAACAATTCCGGTAAATCCCCATAGCATATTTTTGATTTGGTGCGGTTCTGCCCTAAACGCAAATTTTAGAGTTAATAAACATGCAAAACAAGTAGACCATGTTAAACTAGGCAAAATTCCACCCCATTTACATATAAAGTTTATTAAATTTGGAGTTACGGTTATTTAGTTATGAATTAAAGCATTTTAACATTGCAATGTTGGAAATATGCCCTAGAGGCAATAATAAAAGTATTATTATTATATTTCCTTGTTCATGATAATTGTCTTTTATTCATGCTATAACTGTATTATCCGGAAATCGTAATACACGTGTGAATACATAGACCACAATATGTCCCTAGTGAGCCTCTAGTTGACTAGCTCGTTGTGATCAACAGATAGTCATGGTTTCCTGGCTATGGACATTGGATGTCGTTGATAACGGGATCACATCATTAGGAGAATGATGTGATGGACAAGACCCAATCCTAAGACTAGCACAAAAGATTGTGTAGTTCATTTGCTAGAGCTTTGCCAATGTCAAGTATCTCTTCCTTTGACCATGAGAGCGTGTAACTCCTGGATACCGTAGGAGTGCTTTGGGTGTATCAAACGTCACAACGTAACTGGGTGACTATAAAGGTGCACTACAGGTATCTCCGAAAGTATCTATTGTTTTATGCGGATCGAGACTGGGAGTTGTCACTCCGTGTAAACGGAGAGGTATCTCTGGGCCCACTCGGTAGGACATCATCATATGCGCAATGTGACCAAGGAGTTGATCACGGGATGATGTGTTACGGAACGAGTAAAGTGACTTGCCGGTAACGAGATTGAACAAGGTATTGGATACCGACGATCGAGTCTCGGGCAAGTAACATACCGATAGACAAAGGGAATTGAATACGGGATTGATAAGTCCTTGACATCGTGGTTCATCCGATGAGATCATCGTGGAACATGTGGGAGCCATCATGGGTATCCAGATCCCGCTGTTGGTTATTGACCGGAGAACGTCTCGGTCATGTCTGCATGTCTCCCGAACCCGTAGGGTCTACACACTTAAGGTTCGATGACGCTAGGGTTATAAAGGAAGCTTGTATGTGGTAACCGAATGTTGTTCGGAGTCCCGGATGAGATCCCGGACGTCACGAGGAGTTCCGGAATGGTCCGGAGGTAAAGATTTATATATGGGAAGTCCTGTTTTGGTCACCGGAAAAGTTTCGGGCGATATCGGTATTGTACCGGGACCACCGGGAGGGTCCCGGGGGTCCACCAAGTGGGGCCACCTGCCCCAGAAGGCTGCGTGGGCCAAGTGTGGGAGGGGACCAGCCCCTAGGAGGGCTGGTGCGCCCCCCACAAGGGGGCCAAGGCGCAAGAGAGAGTGGGAGGGAGCAAACCCTAGTCCAGATGGGCCTTAAGGCCCATATTGGTGCGCCTCCCTCTCCTCTCCCCCCCTTGGCCGCCTCCCCTTTGCCATCTAGGGCTGGTCGCACCCCTTGGGGTGGGAAACCCTAAAGGGGGCGCAGCCCCCTTCTCCCCTATATAAATAGAGGCCTGGGGCTGCCCATAACACAAGAGAACTTCTCCTCTCGTTGGTGCAGCCCTGCCTCTCCTCCTCCTCCTCTCCCATGGTGCTTGGCGAAGCCCTGCGGGATTGACACGCTCCTCCACCACCACCACGCCATTGTGCTGCTGCTGGATGGAGTCTTCCTCAACCTCTCCCTCTCTCCTTGCTGGATCAAGGCGTGGGAGACGTCACCGGGCTGTACGTGTGTTGAACGCGGAGGTGCCGTGCGTTCGGCACTTGATCATCGGTGATTTGAATCACGACGAGTACGACTCCATCAACCCCGTTCACTTGAACGCTTCCGCTTAGCGATCTACAAGGGTATGTAGATGCACTCTCCTTCTACTCGTAGCTGGTTTCTCCATAGATAGATCTTGGTGACACGTAGGAAAATTTTGAATTTCTGCTACATTCCCCAACAGTGGCATCATGAGCTAGGTCTATTGCGTAGATTCTTTGCACGAGTAGAACACAAAGTAGTTGTGGGCGTTGATGTTGTTCAATATGCTTACCGTTACTAGTCCAATCTTGTTTCGATGGTATTGTGGGATGAAGCGGCCCGGACCGACCTTACACGTACTCTTACGTGAGACAGGTTCCACCGATTGACATGCACTTGGTGCATAAGGTGGCTAGCGGGTGCCAGTCTCTCCCACTTTAGTCGGAACGGATTCGATGAAAAGGGTCCTTATGAAGGGTAAATAGCAATTGGCATATCACGTTGTGGTGTTGCGTAGGTAAGAAACGTTCTTGCTAGAAACCCATAGCAGCCACGTAAAACATGCAACAACAATTAGAGGACGTCTAACTTGTTTTTGCAGGGTATGCTTTGTGATGTGATATGGCCAACAAGAATGTGATGAATATATGTGATGTATGAGATTGATCATGTTCTTGTAATAGGAATCACGACTTGCATGTCGATGAGTATGACAACCGGCAGGAGCCATAGGAGTTGTCTTTATTTATTGTATGACCTGCGTGTCATTGAAGAACGCCATGTAAATTACTTTACTTTATTGCTAAACGCGTTAGCCATAGAAGTAGAAGTAGTCGTTGGCGTGACAACTTCATGAAGACACGATGATGGAGATCATGATGATAGAGATCATGGTGTCATGCCGGTGACGATGATGATCATGGAGCCCCGAAGATGAAGATCAAAAGGAGCAAAATGATATTGGCCATATCATGTCACTATTTGATTGCATGTGATGTTTATCATGTTTATGCATCTTGTTTACTTAGGACGACGGTAGTAAATAAGATGATCCCTTACAAAATTTCAAGAAGTGTTCTCCCCTAACTGTGCACCGTTGCTACAGTTCGTCGCTTCTAAGCACCACGTGATGATCGGGTGTGATGGATCCTTACGTTCACATACAACGGGTGTAAGATAGTTTTACACAGCGGAAACACTTAGGGTTAACTTGACGAGCCTAGCATGTGCAGACATGGCCTCGGAACACGGAGACCGAAAGGTCGAGCATGAGTCGTATAGTAGATACGATCAACATGAAGATGTTCACCGATGATGACTAGTCCGTCTCACGTGATGATCGGACACGGCCTAGTTGACTTGGATCATGTGATCACTTAGATGACCAGAGGGATGTCTATCTAAGTGGGAGTTCATAAGATGAACTTAATTATCTTGAACATAGTCGGAAAAAAACCTTTTTGCAAATTATGTCGTAGCTCGCGCTTTAGTTCTACTGTTTTAGATATGTTCCTAGAGAAAATATAGTTGAAAGTTGACAGTAGCGATTATGCGATCAGTAGAAAGCTTATGTCCTTAATGCACCGCTTAGTGTGCTGAACCCCAAACGTCGTTTGTGGATGTTGCGAACATCGGACATACACGTTTTGATAACTACGTGATAGTTTAGTTAAATGGTTTAAGTAGAGGCACCAAAGACGTTTTTCGAAACATCGCGGAACATATGAGATGTTTCGAGGGCTGAAATTGGGATTTCAGGCTCGTGCCCACGTCAAGAGGTATAAGACCTCCGAGGATTTTCTTAGCCTGCAAACTAAGGAGAAAAGCTCAATTGTTGTGCTTGTGCTCAGATTGTCTGAGTACAACAATCGCTTGAATTGAGTGGGAGTTGATCTTCCAAATGAGATAGTGATGTTTCTCCAAAGTCATTGCCACCGAGCTGCTAGAGCTTCGTGATGAACTATAACATATCAGGGATAAATAAGATGATCCTTGAGGTATTCACGATGTTTGACACCGCGAAAGTAGAAATCAAGAAGGAGCATGAATTGTTGATGGTTGGTGAAACCACTAGTTTCAAGAAGGGCAAGGGAACGAAGGGATACTTCATGAAACGGCAAATCAGCTGCTGCACCAGTGAAGAAACCCGAGGTTGAACCCAAACCCGAGACTAAGTGCTTCTGTAATAAGGGGAACAACCACTGGAGCAAGATTACCCTAGATACTTGGTGGATGAGAAGGCTGGCAAGGTCGATAGAAGTATATTGGATATACATTATGTTAATGTGTACTTTACTAGTACTCCTAGTAGCACCAGGGTATTGGATACCGGTTCGGTTGCTAAGTGTTAGTAACTCGAAATAAAAGCTACGGAATAAATGGAGACTAGCTAAAGGTAAGCTAACGATATATGTTGGAAGTGTTTCCAAGGTTGATATGATCAAGCATCGCACGCTCCCTCTACCACCGAGATTGGTGTTTGCGTTGAGCATAGACATGATTGGATTATGTCTATCACAATACGGTTATTCATTTAAGGAGAATAATGGTTACTCTATTTTTTGAATAATACCTTCAATGGTCTTGCACCTAAAGGAATGGTTTATTGAATCTCGGTCGTAGTGATACACATTTTCATGCCAAAAGATATAAGATAGTAATGATAGTACCACTTACTTGTGGCACTGCCATGTAAGTCATAATGGTATAAAACGCATGAAGAAGCTCCATGTTGATGGATCTTTGGACTCACTCGTTTTTGAAAAGTTTGAGACATGCGAACCATGTCTATTGGTGTATATGCATGAAGAAACTCCATGCAAATGGACCGTTCGGACTCACTTGATTTTGAATCACTTGAGATATGCAAATCATACCACATAGGCAAGATGACTGAAAAGCCTCGGTTTCAATAAGATGGAACAAGATAGCAACTTGTTGGAAGTAACACATTTTGATGTGTGCAGTCCAATAAATGCTGAGGCATGCAGTGAATATCGTTATGTTCTTACTTCACAGATGATTCGAGTAGATGTTGAGAATATTTACTTGATGAAACACAACTCTGAATTATTGAATGGTTCAAGTAAGTTTAGAGTGAAGTAGAAGATCATTGTGACAAGAGGATAAAATTTCTATGATATGATCATAGAGATGAATATCTGAGTTACGAGTTTTGGCACACAATTAAGACATTGTGGAAATTGTTTCATAATTAATACCGCCTGGAACACCATAGTGTGATGGTGTGTCCGAACATCATAGTTGCACCCTATTGGATATGGTGCGTACCATGATGTCTCCTATCGAATTACCACTATCGTTCATGGGTTAGGCATTAGAGACAACCACATTCACTTTAAATAGGGCACCACGTAATTCCGTTGAGATGACACCGTATGAATTATGGTTTAGAGAAACCTAAGTTGTCGTTTCTTAAAGGTTTGGGGCTGCGACGCTTATGTGAAAAAGTTTCAGCTTGATAAGCTCGAACCCAAAGCGGACAAAATGCATCTTCATAGGACACCCAAAACAGTTGGGTATACCTCCTAATTCAGATCCGAAAGCAATATGAATTGTTTCTAGAATCGGGTCCTTTCTCGAGGAAAGGTTTCTCTCAAAAGAGTTGAGTGGGAGGATGGTGGAGACTTGATGAGGTTATTGAACCGTCTCTTCAACTAGTGTGTGGCAGGGCACAGGAAGTTGTTCCTGTGGCACCTACACCAATTGAAGTGGAAGCTTATGATATTGATCATGAAACTTCGGATCAAGTCACTACCAAACCTTGTGGGATGACAAGGATGCGTACTACTTCAGAGTGGTACGTAATCCTGTCTTGGAAGTCATGTTGCTGGACAACAATGAACCTACGAGCTATGGAGAAGCGATGGTGGGCCCGGATTCTGATAAATGGCTCGAGGCCATAAAATCCGAGAACGGATCCATGGACTTTGGTGGACTTGCCCGATGATCGGCAAGCCATTAAGATAAATGGATCTTTAAGAAGAAGACGGACGTGGATGGTAATGTCACCTTCCATGAAGCTCGACTTGTGGCGAAAAGTTTTTCACAAGTTCAAGGAGTTGACTACGATGAGATTTTCTCATCCGTAGCGATGCTTAAAGTCCGTCGGATTCATGTTAGCATTAGCTGTATTTATGAAATCTGGCAGATGGATATCAAAACGAGTTTCCTTACCAGTTTTCGTGAGGAAAGGTTGTATGTAATACAATCAGAAAGTTTTTGTCGATCCTAAGGATGCTAAAAGGTATGCTAGTTCCAGCGATCCTTCTAAGGACTGGAGTGAGCATCTTGAAGTTGGAATGTATGCTTTGATGATGATCAAAGATTTTGGGTTTGTACAAAGTTTATGAGAAACTTGTATTTCCAAAGAAGTGAGTGGGAGCACTATTGAATTTCTGATGAATACATGTTGATCAGAAATGATGTAGAATTTCTGGAAAGCATATAGGGTTATTTTGAAAGTGTTTTTCAATAGAAAGCCTGGATTAAGCTACTTGAACATTGAGCATCAAGATCTATAAGGATAGATCAAAATGCTTAATAATACTTTCAAATGAGCACATACCTTGACATGATCTTGAAGGTGTTCAAGATGGACCAGTCAAAGAAGGAGTTCTTGCCTGAGTTGTAAGGTACGAAGTTAAGACTTAAAGCTCGACCACGGCAGAATAGAGAGAAAGGACGAAGGTCGTCCCCTATGCTTAAGACGTAGGCTCTTCAGTATGCTATGCTGTGTACCGCACCTGAAGTGTGCCTTGCCATGAGTCAGTAAAGGGGTACAAGAGTGATCCAAGAATGGCTCACAGGACAACGGTCAAAGTTATCCTTAGTAACTAGTGGACTAAGGAATTTTCTCGATTATGGAGGTGGTAAAAGAGTTCGTCGTAAAGGTTACGTCGATGCAAGCTTAACACCTATCCGGATAGCTCTGAGTAGAGAGACCGGATACATATAATGGAGCAATAATTTAGAATAGCTCAAAGTAGAACAGTTATTTGGAATAGCTCCAAATAGAGCGTGGTAGCTGCATCTAGGAGATGACATAGAGATTTGTAAAGCGCACACGGATCTGAAAGGTTCAGACCCGTTGACTAAAACCTCTCTCCCAAGCAACATGATCAAACATAAAACTCATTGAGTGTTAATCACATAGTGATGTGAACTAGACTACTGACTCTAGTAAACTCTTGGGTATTAGTCACATGGCGATGTGACCTGTGAGTGTTAATCACATGGCGATGTGAACTGGATTATTGACTCTAGTGCAAGTGGGAGACTGTTGGAAATATGCCCTAGAGGCAATAATAAAAGTATTATTATTATATTTCCTTGTTCATGATAATTGTCTTTTATTCATGCTATAACTGTATTATCCGGAAATCGTAATACACGTGTGAATACATAGACCACAATATGTCCCTAGAGAGCCTCTAGTTGACTAGCTCGTTGTGATCAACAGATAGTCATGGTTTCCTGGCTATGGACATTGGATGTCGTTGATAACGGGATCACATCATTAGGAGAATGATGTGATGGACAAGACCCAATCCTAAGACTAGCACAAAAGATCGTGTAGTTCATTTGCTAGAGCTTTGCCAATGTCAAGTATCTCTTCCTTTGACCATGAGAGCGTGTAACTCCTGGATACCGTAGGAGTGCTTTGGGTGTATCAAACGTCACAACGTAACTGGGTGACTATAAAGGTGCACTACAGGTATCTCCGAAAGTATCTATTGTTTTATGCGGATCGAGACTGGGATTTGTCACTCTTTGTAAACGGAGAGGTATCTCTGGGCCCACTCGGTAGGACATCATCATATGCGCAATGTGACCAAGGAGTTGATCACGGGATGATGTGTTACGGAACGAGTAAAGTGACTTGCCGGTAACGAGATTGAACAAGGTATTGGATAACTACGATCGAGTCTCGGGCAAGTAACATACCGATAGACAAAGGGAAGAATACGGGATTGATAAGTCCTTGACATCGTGGTTCATCCGATGAGATCATCGTGGAACATGTGGGAGCCATCATGGGTATCCAGATCCCTCTGTTGGTTATTGACCGGAGAACGTCTCGGTCATGTCTGCATCTCTCCCGAACCCGTAGGGTCTACACACTTAAGGTTTGATGACGCTAGGGTTATAAAGGAAGCTTGTATGTGGTAACCGAATGTTGTTCGGAGTCCCGGATGAGATCCCGGACGTCACGAGGAGTTCCGGAATGGTCCGGAGGTAAAGATTTATATATGGGAAGTCCTGTTTTGGTCACCGGAAAAGTTTCGGGCGATATCGGTATTGTACCGGGACCACCGGGAGGGTCCCGGGGGTCCACCAAGTGGGGCCACCTGCCCCAGAAGGCTGCGTGGGCCAAGTGTGGGAGGGGACCAGCCCCTAGGAGGGCTGGTGCGCCCCCCACAAGGGGGCCAAGGCGCAAGAGAGAGTGGGAGGGGGCAAACCCTAGTCTAGATGGGCCTTAAGGCCCATATTGGTGCGCCTCCCTCTCCTCTCCCCCCCTTGGCCGCCTCCCCTTTGCCATCTAGGGCTGGCCGCACCCCTTGGGGTGGGAAACCCTAAAGGGGGCGCAGCCCCCTTCTCCCCTATATAAATAGAGGCCTGGGGCTGCCCATAACACAAGAGAACTTCTCCTCTCGTTGGTGCAGCCCTGCCTCTCCTCCTCCTCCTCTCCCATGGTGCTTGGCGAAGCCCTGCGGGATTGCCACGCTCCTCCACCACCACCACGCCGTTGTGCTGCTGCTGGATGGAGTCTTCCTCAACCTCTCCCTCTCTCCTTGCTGGATCAAGGCGTGGGAGACGTCACCGGGCTGTACGTGTGTTGAACGCGGAGGTGCCGTGCGTTCGGCACTTGATCATCGGTGATTTGAATCACGACGAGTACGACTCCATCAACCCCGTTCACTTGAACGCTTCCGCTTAGCGATCTACAAGGGTATGTAGATGCACTCGCCTTCTACTCGTAGCTGGTTTCTCCATAGATAGATCTTGGTGACACGTAGGAAAATTTTGAATTTCTGCTACGTTCCCCAACATGCAATAGGAGCAAAAATTAATCAAACAACATTTTAAACATTGTAAACATGGATGAAAGTTGGATATTATGAATCTTGACAAAATTCTAAGCAAGTTTCATATATAAATAATTTTAAACCGATGCACGGATGATGAGTTATTAAATGTATGAAGTTTAGGGGCTATTTTGTAAAAAAACTGCAGTCTCAGGAAAAATGGACAAATTCGCAGCGCACAGAAAAAACAACTATGGGCTGAATCTGAGAAGAACTGGGCTGCTCACCATGGGCCACGGCCCGGTCTGCGAGGGAAGCTGGCGGCGGCCTAGCGGGCAGGCCGGCTTAGGAGCGCTGGGCCTAAGGTCGGGGCTTGACGCTGCGTTGCGCTACTCACCTAGCTGGGCTCAGCCCAGGTTGGTGGAGGCGGCCCAGGGGGCGTGGTCGAGCAGGCCGGTGGAGAGGGGTGGTGTTGGGCCTGGGCGTCCGGTCAACGAAGGGGCGAGCGGGAAGCAGAGGAGGAGCGACACGGCGGCGACCAACGGATTCCGGCCAGGGGACGGCGGCAGGCGGCGGAGATGGGCCCATCTGGCGACGGGAATGGGTTGATCCGGCCCCCGGGCACCGGATCTGGCCGGATGACGGCACCACCGGGGTCGGTGGCAAGCGACGACGGCGGCTCGGCTCCCTGGCCACGGAGAGAGAGAGAGAGAGAGAGAGAGAGAGAGAGAGCTTACAGGAGAGAGAGAGACAGGAGCAGGGCGAACGCCAGGGGAAGCAGAGGTGGTACCTGGCGGCGGATCCGGTGGCGCTCGCCGGATCGCGGCAAGGTTGGGCGGAGGCGTGGGGGAGCTGGTGTAGCGGGCGACGGTGGCTCAGGCTGGTCGACTGGGCAGCGCTACGAGGGACGAGCGGGCGTGCAGCGGTGCAGGACGCGGGCGCCTCGGGCCCAGATCGGCCCGGGGCGGGCCTGAGATGGGCTTCAGTGGGCTCTACGGGAGGAGGAGGGAGGCAGGGGCGATGTGGCAGCGTAGGAGTGGTGGAGGCCGGTGGCTTCGGTGGCGCTAGCTAGTGGAGATGTGCCAAGTGGCGGAGGGGGCTTCGGCCGGCACGGAAATGTAGGTGGTCGGGGGCGCTGATGATTAGGGGCGCGGAAATGGAGGTGGAGGGGAAGGAATGACTAGATTTAGAAGGAGGGGTTTCCTTATATAGGCAGGGTTCGGGTTTGAGGGGTTAGGAGAGGTTTTTGGAGCCTCCGATCGCGATCCGACGGCTCCGGACGCGAGGAGGGGTAGGTTGGAGCTTGTGGGCTGTGCAGAAGGCCTCAGACTGAGATGAGAGAAGAGAGAGAGACCCGGAGTCTGTTTCCGGAGACCGAAAACGTCCAACGTTATAGACCGGCTATATTACCACTACCGAAGAGGGGAAGGAAGGGAGAGAGGGGCCGCGCCCCAAACCCCTTGTCCAATTCAGACTGGGCTTGGGAGCGGCGCGCGCCACCTCCTAGTCCTTCCCACTAAGGCCCATTAAGGCCCATTGCTTCTTCCTCGTATTCCCGTAACTCCCCGGTACCTCCGAAAATACCCGAATCACTCGAAACCTTTCCGATGTCCGAATATAGTCGTCCAATATATTGATCTTTACATCTCAACCATTTCGAGACTCCTCGTCATGTCCCCGATCTCATCCGGGACTCCGAACTCCTTCGGTACATCAAAACATATAGACTCATAATGAAACTGTCATCGAAACCTTAAGCGTGCGGACCCTACGGGTTCGAGAACAATGTAGACATGACCGAGACACGTCTCCGGTCAATAACCAATAGCGGAACCTGCATGCTCATATTGGCTCCCACATATTCTACGAAGATCTTTATCGGTCAGACCGCATAACAACATACGTTGTTCCCTTTGTCATCGGTATGTTACTTGCCCGAGATTCGATCGTCGGTATCTCAATACCTAGTTCAATCTCGTTACCGGCAAGTCTCTTTACTCGTTCCGTAATACATCATCTCGCAACTAACTCATTAGTTGCAATGCTTGCAAGGCTTATGTGATGTGCATTACTGAGAGGGCCCAGAGATACCTCTCCGACAATCGGAGTGACAAATCCTAATCTCGAAATACGCCAACCCAACATGTACCTTTGGAGACACCTATAGAGCTCCTTTATAATCACCTAGTTACGTTGTGACGTTTGGTAGCACACAAAGTGTTCCTCCGGTAAACGGGAGTTGCATAATCTCATAGTCATAGGAACATGTATAATTCATGAAGAAAGCCATAGCAACATACTAAACGATCAGGTGCTAAGCTAACGGAATGGGTAGAGTCAATCACATCATTCTCCTAATGATGTGATCCCGTTAATCAAATGACAACTCATGTTTATGGTTAGGAAACATAACCATCTTTGATTAACGAGCTAGTCAAGTAGAGGCATACTAGTGACACTTTGTTTGTCTATGTATTCACACAAGTATTATGTTTCCGGTTAATACAATTATAGCATGAATAATAAACAATTATCATGATATAAGGAAATAAATAATAACTTTATTATTGCCTCTAGGGCATATTTCCTTCAGTCTCCCACTTGCACTAGAGTCAATAATCTCGTTCACATCGCCATGTGATTTAAAACAATAGTTCACATCACCATGTGATTAACACCCATAGTTCACATCGATATGTGATAAACACCCAAAGGGTTTACTAGAGTCAGTAATCTAGTTCACAACACTATGTGATTAACACCCAAAGAGTACTAAGGTGTGATCATGTTTTGCTTGTGAGATAATTTTAGTCAACGGGTCTGTCACATTCGGATCCATAAGTATTTTGTGAATTTCTATGTCAACAATGCTCTGCACGGAGCTACTCTAGCTATTTGCTCCCACTTTCAATATGTATCCAGATTGAGACTTAGAGCCATCTGGATCAGTGTCAAAACTTGCATCGACATAACCCTTTACGATGAACCTTTTTGTCACCTCCATAATCGAGAAACATATCCTTATTCCACTAAGGATAATTTTGACCGCTGTCCAGTGATCTACTCCTAGATCACTATTGTACTCCCTTGCCAAAATCAGTGTAGGGTATACAATAGATCTAGTACATAGCATGGCATACTTTATAGAACCTATGGCTGAGGCATAGGATTTGACTTTCATTCTTTTTCTATCTTCTGCCGTGGTTGTGCTTTGAGTCTTACTCAATTTCACACCTTGTAACACAACCAAGAACTCTTTCTTTGACTGTTCCATTTTGAACTACTTCAAAATCTTGTCAAGGTATGTATTTATTGAAAAAAACTTATCAAGCATCTTGATCTATCTCTATAGATCTTGATGCTCAATATGTAAGCAGCTTCTTCGAGGTCTTTCTTTAGAAAACTCCTTTCAAACACTCCTTTATGCTTTGCAGAATAATTCTACATTATTTCCGATCAACAATATGTCATTCACATATATTTATCAGAAATGTTGTAGTGCTCCCACTCACCTTCTTGTAAATACAGGCTTCACCGCAAGTCTGTGTTGGGTAACGTAGTAATTTCAAAAAAATTCCTACGCACACGCAAGATCATGGTGATGCATAGCAACGAGAGGGGAGAGTGCGATCTACGTACCCTCGTAGACCGACAGCGGAAGCGTTAGCACAACGCGGTTGATGTAGTCGTATGTCTTCATAGCCCGACCGATCAAGCACCGAAACTACGGCACCTCCGAGTTTTAGCACACGTTCAGCTCGATGACGATCCACGGACTCCGATCTAGCAAAGTGTCGGGGAAGAGTTCCGTCAGCACGATGGCGTGGTGACGATCTTGATGTTCTACCGTCGTAGGGCTTCGCCTAAGCACCGCTACAATATTATCGAGGATTATGGTGGAAGGGGGCACCGCACACGGCTAAGAAAACGATCACGTGGATCAACTTATGTGTCTAGGGGTGCCCCCTGCCCCTGTATATAAAGGAGCAAGGGGAGGAGGCCGGCCGGCCCTATTGGCGCGCCAAGGAGGAGTCCTCCTCCTAGTAGGAGGAGGACTCCTAGTAGGAGGGGGAAAGGAAGTGGGGAGGGAGAAGGAAAGGGGGGCGCCGCCCCCCCTCTCCTAGTCCAATTCGGACCAGGGGGAGGAGGCATGCGGCCCACCCTGGCCGCCCTTCTCTCTCCACTAAGGCCCATATGGCCCATTACTTCTCCCGGGGGGGTTCCGGTAACCCTCTGGTACTCCGGTTTTCTCCGAAATCACCCGGAACACTTCTGGTGTCCGAATATATCCGTCCAATATATCAATCTTTATGTCTCGACCATTTCGAGACTCCTCGTTATGTACATGATCACATCCAGGACTCCGAACTAACTTCGGTACATCAAAACTCATAATATAACTGTCATCGAAACCTTAAGCGTGCGGACCCTACGGGTTCGAGAACAATGTAGACATGACCGAGACATGTCTCCGGTCAGTAACCAATAGCGGAACCTGGATGCTCATATTGGCTCCCACATATTCTACGAAGTTCTTTATCGGTCAGACTGCATAACAACATACGTTGTTCCCTTTGTCATCGGTATGTTACTTGCCCGAGATTCGATCGTCGGTATCTCAATACCTAGTTCAATCTCGTTACCGGCAAGTCTCTTTACTCGTTTCGTAATACATCATCTCGCAACTAACTCATTAGTTGCAATGCTTGCAAGGCTTATGTGATGTGCATTACCGAGAGGGCCCAGAGATACCTCTCCGACAATCAGAGTGACAAATCCTAATCTCGAAATAAGCCAACCCAACATTTACCTTTGGAGACACCTGTAGAGCTCCTTTATAATCACCCAGTTACGTTGTGACGTTTGGTAGCACACAAAGTGTTCCTCCGGCAAACGGGAGTTGCATAATCTCATAGTCATAGGAACATGTATAAGTCATCAACAAAGCAATAGCAACATACTAAACGATCGGGTGCTAAGCTAGTGGAATGGGTCATGTCAATCACATCATTTTCCTAATAATGTGATCCCGTTAATCAAATGTCAACACATGTCTATGGTTAGGAAACATAACCATCTTTGATTAACGAGCTAGTCAAGTAGAGGCATACTAGTGACGTTTAGTTTGTCTTTGTATTCACACAAGTATTATGTTTCCGGATAATACAATTCTAGCATGAATTATAAACATTTATCATGATATAAGGAAATAAAATAATAACATTATTATTGCCTCTAGGGCATATTTCCTTCAGTCTCCCCCTTGCACTAGAGTCAATAATCTAGATTACACAGTAATGATTCTAACACCCATGGAGCTTTGGTGCTGATCATGTTTTGCTCGTGGAAGAGGCTTAGTTAACGTGTCTACAACATTCAGATCCGTATGTATCTTGCAAATCTCTATGTCTCCCACCTGGACTAGATCCCGGGTGGAATTGAAGCGTCTCTTGATGTGCTTGGTTCTCTTGTGAAATCTGGATTCCTTTGCTAAGGCAATTGCACCAGTATTGTCACAAAAAAGATTTTCATTGGACCCTCTGCACTAGGTATGACACCTAGATCGGATATGAACTCCTTCATCCAGACTCCTTCGTTTGCTGCTCCCGAAGCAGCTATGTACTCCGCTTCACATGTAGATCCCGCCACAATGCTTTGTTTAGAACTGCACCAACTGACAGCTCCACCGTTTAATGTAAACACGTATCCGGTTTGCGATTTAGAATCGTCCGGATCAGTGTCAAGTTTGCATCAACGTAACCATTTACGATGAGCTCTTTGTCACCTCCATATATGAGAAACATATCCTTAGTCCTTTTCAGGTATTTCAGGATGTTCTTGACCGCTGTCCAGTGATCCACTCCTGGATTACTTTGGCACCTCCCTGCTAGACTTATAGCAAGACACACATCAGGTCTGGTACACAGCATTACATACATGATAGAGCCTATGGCTGAAGCATAGGGAACATCTTTCATTTTCTCTATATCTTCTGCATTGGTCGGGCATTGAGTCTTACTCAATTTCACACCTTGTAACACAGACAAGAATCCTTTCTTTGCTTGATCCATTTTGAACTTTTTCAAAACTTTGTCAAGGTATGTGCTTTGTGAAAGTCCAATTAAGTGTCTTGATCTGTTTCTAGAGATCTTAATGCCCAATATGTAAGCAGCTTCACCGAGGTCTTTCATTGAAAAACTCTTATTCAACTATCTAGAAATTCTATATCATTTCCAATTAGTAATATGTCATCTACATATAATATCAGAAATGCTACAGAGCTCCCACTCACTTTCTTGTAAATACAGGGTTCTCCATAAGTCTGTACAAAACCAAATGCTTTGATCACACTATCAAAGCGTTTATTCCAACTCCGAGAGGCTTGCACCAGTCCATAAATGGATCGCTGGAGCTTGCACACTTTGTTAGCTCCCTTTGGATCAACAAAACCTTTTGGCTGCATCATATACAACTCTTCTTCCAGAAATCCATTCAGGAATGCAGTTTTGTAGCGACTCGACCCGAATGGATCAAGTCTCTGTGCTTAAGTGTCATCCCTGGATCAGTATGCTGACACACACAGTACTCAAGGATTTATAGCAGAGGTAAATCACATGTGTAAAGTAACGTAAATAATATTACCTCAATCCAAAATAGCGGAAGTAACAAGGTTGTGGATTCCCATCAACACCAATGGCAAAGTTGAGTGTAGAAATCATAACCCTAACATATCACTTACTCGTCATAAGAAATCCTGCAACATGAGACGTTGCAGCCATAGAGGGTCAGTACATTGAATGTACTGGCAAATTCACACTGTAGAGCAATGATGAATAATGGCTATCACTACATGCATATTTGGCTGGTGGAAAAGCTCTACGATTATAAGGTTTTTGCGAAAAGCCAATTTTTCCCTACTGCAAAGGAATAAATTTTTATTTAACTATCATGGTGGTTGTTAAACATTGAGAATGGTTGACAGCATTCTCAATCCCAATTAAGTAATATCATTAAACCCAACAATATTCATTTAAAGTAACATGATGAGATCAACAGGATAGTCCAAGAACTAGATACTCAAGATGTCCATAACCGGGGACACGGCTAACCATGATTAGTTTATACACTCTGCAGAGGTTTGCGCACTTTTCCCCACAAGACTCGATCGCCTCCGTTTGGTTTCTCGCACTACATGGTGTTTGAGAAGACGGATGACCGAGACATAGTCTTTCAGAAGTGCTAGCACCTTACGATGGGTAGACCGTACCACCTACATCCCCTACATCTGCTAGTCTACCACTGTAAGAGTTCGCATGACTTAGTCAACTATGCTAGAGCCCATAATAGCTTGTGGCTGCCCACGGAAGTTTCTAGCATGAATAATCTTATGATCCCTTTGAGCCTAGGTGGCGGACCGTAGGATGATCACACGGTATATCCCCGGGATCTCCTAGGACAACACTGGTATATCCCCAGGTGTCCGGGCAAGTCCACTGGTATATCCCCAGGGTGCCCCTAGCAATCCACCCAGATGTGTATTCAAGTTGCCACCTTAAGTTGAACCATTAAATAACAATCTCACATTTGTCATGGATTTCACTCATACCCAAACCACGTCTACGAGCATAGCATAGCAATATAAGCAACACATAGAAGTAACTCCCAAGGGTTTGATAGTAACAGGGCAATAGGTTCCTACCTCATCAACTACTTCCCAATCCCACAATTTAATTAGATCCTAATCATGCAATGTTTGAGGTTTGATCTAATGCAATGAAAACTGGGTATGAAGGGGATATGATCAAAGTGTGAACTTGCCTTGCTGATGATCCGCGAAACCTAACGATTCGAAGTAACAGGCGGCGCACTCCGGGTATTCTATCGCAGACAAACAAACAAGCATACAATAAGTACTCATCTAATGCATAGGTTAAACCCAAATAAGAGATCTAACCAGAAGGTTCAACTTAAGAACTCCGGTTGGCAAAAAGAATCAAATCGAACGAAGCAACGAAAGTCAAACTGCGAAAGAAAACAACTTCATTCTAGTAATCTGGATCTAGGGCAAATTTTACAGTAGCAAAATCTTGTTTAAGTTGGTTAAACGGATAAAGGGTATCGAGACGAATCCCTAGGCGCTTGAATCGCCTGATTCCGATAAACGAGCGAAAAGTTAAACTAAAACGAAAATCGGATCAGGAATCGCGATCAGAAAAATCACGGATTTAATCCGAGAAAAAGAAAAACGACGAACGCCGAATTTTTTTTCCTTTCTATTTTTTTTCGGCATAGAAAACGAGGCGCGACGAACCTCGGGCGGCGGGATTGTCGGCGGCGGCGGCGGCTGCTCCGCCGGCGCGCCCGGATCGAGGCGGGGCTGATAGGCTGGGGCGGCTCGGGGCGGCGCTATTTAAAGGCTGCCCCCGGGCGGTGTCCCGCTCGGGTACGGCCCGAAGTCGGTTCGTTTTTTTTATTATCCCGCTCGGAAGAAAAATAAAAAGAAATACTAAACGGACTCCAAAAATTCCGAAATAAATTTTCACAGGCTTCTAAAATCAAGCCGCACAAGGTGAACATTTATTTGGGCCCTAAATGCAATTTTGAAAAACGCACATTTTTCCTAAATTCAAATAAAACACCAAAAAACTCCGAAATAAAATCTTATTTTATTTTTTTATTAAATCCTCAATATTTCTTTATTTTGGGAAAGTCATTTTATTCCCTCTCTCGTATTTTTGTAATAGAAATAATTGATGATAAAATAAATAAAATCAAATGATCCTATTCTCAACATTTGAGAAAACTCAAATATGAAAATAACGAAATCCCCAACTCTCTCCGTGGGTCATTGAGTTGCGTAAAGTTTCAGAATTGGAAATATTTGCCAAATGAAATTCAAATATTTTCAACACCCCTTGTCATTTAAATAAATGGAAGAAGTCATGTCATCTTCTCTCCAGGGTTTCGTGGTGAAAAGAATTTGAATTCACGGAGATCACGAATGCAAAATGAAAGTTTGGGAAAGTCCTTTTATTCCCTCTCATTTAACTTTCAAAAAGGTTTCGAATTTCACTCAATTTCACACAATCAATCAAACAATCAATCAAATCTATCTATTTATTATAACATTCCAAAATTTAGAATTTTGGGATTTTACAAGTTTTGACATCCATCTGCCAAATTTCATAATCATAAAATGCGGCAATTGCTAACATGATTCGGACAGACTTAAGCATCGCTACGGGTGAGAAGGTCTCATCGTAGTCAATCCCTTGAACTTGTCGAAAACCTTTTGCGACAAGTCGAGCTTTGTAGACAGTAACATTACCGTCAGTGTCAGTCTTCTTCTTGAAGATCCATTTATTCTCAATTGCTTGCCGATCATTGGGCAAGTCAACCAAAGTCCATACTTTGTTCTCATACATGGATCCCATCTCAGATTTCATGGCTTCAAGCCATTTTGCGGAATCTGGGCTCACCATCGCTTCTCCATAGTTCGCAGGTTCATCATGATCTAGTATCATGACTTCCAGAACAGGATTACCGTACCACTCTGGTGCGGATCTTACTCTGGTTGATCTACGAGGTTCAGTAGTATCTTGTTCTGAAGTTTCATGATCATCATCATTAGCTTCCTCACTAATTGGTGTAGGTGTCACAAAAACTGGTTTCTGTGATGTACTACTTTCCAATAAGGGAGCAGGTACAGTAACCTCATCAAGTTCTACTTTCCTCCCACTCACTTCTTTCGAGAGAAACTCCTTCTCTAGAAAGTTTCTAAATTTAGCAACAAAAGTCTTGCCTTCGGATCTGTGATAGAAGGTGTATCCAATAGTTTCCTTTGGATATCCTATGAAGACACATTTCTCCGATTTGGGTTCGAGCTTATCAGGTTGAAGCTTTTTCACATAAGCATCGCAACCCCAAACTTTCAGAAACGACAACTTTGGTTTATTGCCAAACCAAAGTTCATAAGGCGTCGTCTCGACGGATTTTGATGGTGCCCTATTTAACGTGAATGCAGCTGTCTCTAGAGCATAACCCCAAAACGATAGCGGTAAATCAGTAAGAGACATCATAGATCGCACCATATCAAGTAAAGTACGATTACGATGTTCGGACACACGATTACGTTGTGGTGTTCCGGGTGGCGTGAGTTGCGAAACTATTCCGCATTGTTTCAAATGTACACCAAACTCATAACTCAAATATTCTCCTCCATGATCAGATCGTAGGAATTTTATTTTCTTGTTACGATGATTTTCAACTTCACTCTAAAATTCTTTGAACTTTTCAAACGTTTCGGACTTATGTTTCATTAAGTAGATATACCCATATCCGCTTAAGTCATCTGTGAAGGTGAGAAAATAACGATATCCGCCACGAGCCTCAATATTCATTGGACCACATACATCTGTATGTATGATTTCCAACAAATCTGTTGCTCTCTCCATAGTACCGGAGAACGGTGTGTTTGTCATCTTACCCATAAGGCACGGTTCGCAAGTACCAAGCGATTCATAATCAAGTGGTTCCAAAAGTCCATCAGTATGGAGTTTCTTCATGCGCTTTACACCGATATGACCCAAACGGCAGTGCCACAAATAAGTTGCACTATCATTATCAACTCGGCATCTTTTGGCTTCAAGATTATGAATATGTGTGTCACTACTATCGAGATTTAATAAGAATAGACCAGTCTTTAAGGGTGCATGACCATAAAAGATATTACTCATATAAATAGAACAACCATTATTCTCTGATTTAAATGAATAACCGTCTCACATCAAACAAGATCTAGATATAATGTTCATGCTTAACGCTGGCACCAAATAACAATTATTTAGGTCTAATACTAATCCCGAAGGTAGATGTAGAGGTAGCGTGCCGACCGCGATCACATCGACTTTGGAACCATTTCCCACGCGCATCGTCACCTCGTCCTTAGCCAATCTTCGCTTAATCCGTAGTCCCTGTTTCGAGTTGCAAATGTTAGCAACAGAACCAGTATCAAATACCCATGTGCTACTGCGAACATTAGTAAGGTACACATCAATAACATGTATATCACATATACGTTTGTTCACCTTGCCATCCTTCTTATCCGCCAAATACTTGGGGCAGTTCCGCTTCCAGTGACCAGTCTGCTTGCAGTAGAAGCACTCAGTTTCAGGCTTAGGTCCAGGTTTGGGTTTCTTCTCTTGAGTAGCAACTTGCTTGCTGTTCTTTTTGAAGTTCCCCTTCTTCTTTCCTTTTTCTTGAAACTAGTGGTCTTGTTGACCATCAACACTTGATGCTCCTTCTTCATTTCTACCTCTGCAGCTTTCAGCATTGTGAAGAGCTCGGGAATAGTCTTATTCATCCATTGCATACTATAGTTCATCACGAAGCTCTTGTAGCTTGGTGGAAGTGATTGGAGAATTCTGTCAATGATGCAATCATCTAGAAGATTAACTCCCAATTGAATCAAGTGATTATTATACCCAGACATTTTGATTATATGCTCACTGACAGAACTGTTCTCCTCCATCTTGCAGCTATAGAACTTATTGGAGACTTCATATCTCTCAATCCGGGCATTTGCTTGAAATATTAACTTCAACACCTGGAACATCTCATATGCTCCATGACGTTCAAAACATCGTTGAAGTCCCGAATCTAAGCCGTAAAGCATGGCACACTGAACTATCGAGTAGTCATCAGCTTTGCTCTGCCAGACGTTCATAACATCTGGTGTTGCTCCAGCAGCAGGCCTGGAACCCAGCGGTGCTTCCAGGACGTAATTCTTCTGTGCATCAATGAGGATAATCCTCAAGTTACGGACCCAGTCCGTGTAATTGCTACCATCATCTTTCAACTTTGCTTTCTCAAGGAACGCATTAAAATTCAACAGAACAACAGCACGGGCCATCTATCTACAATCAAACATAAACAAGCAAGATACTATCAGGTACTAAGTTCATGATAAATTTAGGTTCAATTAATCATATTACTAAAGAACTCCCACTTAGATAGACATCCCTCTAATCTTCTAAGTGATTACGTGATCCAAATCGACTAAACCATGTCCGATCATCACGTGAGATGGAGTAGTTTCATTGGTGAACATCACTATGTTGATCATATCTACTATATGATTCACGCTCGACCTTTCGGTCTCCGTGTTACGAGGCCATATCTGTATATGCTTGGCTCGTCAAGTATAACCTGAGTATTCTGCGTGTGCAACTGTTTTGCACCCGTTGTATTTGAACGTAGAGCCTATCACACCCGATCATCACGTGGTGTCTCAGCACGAAGAACTTTCGCAATGGTGCATACTCAAGGAGAACACTTCTTGATAATTAGTGAGAGATCATCTTAAAATGCTACCGTCAAACAAAGCAAGATAAGATGCATAAAAGATAAACATCACATGCAATCAATATAAGTGATATGATATGGCCATCATCATCTTGTGCTTGTGATCTCCATCTTCGAAGCACCATCATGATCACCATCGTCACCGGCGCGACACCTTGATCACCATCGTAGCATCATTGTCGTCTCGCCAATCTTATGCTTCCACGACTATCGCTCCCGTTTAGTGATAAAGTAAAGCATTACAGCGCAATTGCATTGCATACAATAAAGCGACAACCATATGGCTCCTGCCAGTTGCCGATAACTTGGTTAGAAAACATGATCATCTCATACAATAAAATTTAGCATCAAGTCTTGACCATATCACATCACAACTTGCCTTGCAAAAACAAGTTAGACGTCCTCTACTTTGTTGTTGCAAGTTTTACGTGGCTGCTACGTGCTTAAGTAAGAACCAATCTAACTTACGCATCAAAACCACAATGATAGTTTGTCAAGTTAGTGCTGTTTTAACCTTCGGAAGGACCAGGCGTAGTCACACTCGGTTCAACTAAAGTTGGAGAAACTGACACCCGCTACCCACCTTTGTGCAAAGCACGTCGGGAGAACCGGTCTCGTGTAAGCGTACGCGTAATGTCGGTCCGGGCCGCTTCGTCCAACAATACCGCCGAACCAAAGTATGACATGTTGGTAAGCAATATGACTTATATCGCCCACAACTCACTTGTGTTCTACTCGTGCATATAATATCATACATGAAACCTAGGCTCGGATGCCACTGTTGGGTAACGTAGTAATTTCAAAAAAATTCCTATGCACACGCAAGATCATGGTGATGCATAGCAACGAGAGGGGAGAGTGTGATCTATGTACCCTCGTTGACCGACAACGGAAGCGTTAGCACAACGCGGTTGATGTAGTCGTACATCTTCACAGCCCGACTGATCAAGCACCGAAACTACGGCACCTTCGAGTTTTAGCACACATTCAGCTCGATGACGATCCCCGGACTCCGATCCAGCAAAGTGTCGGGGAAGAGTTCCGTCAGCACGACGGCGTGGTGACAATCTTGATGTTCTACCGTCGCAGGGCTTCGCCTAAGCACCGCTACAATATTATCGAGGATGATGGTGGAAGGGGGCACTGCACACGGCTAAGAAAATGATCACGTGGATCAACTTGTGTGTCTAGGGGTGCCCCTGCCCCCGTATATAAAGGAGCAAGGGGAGGAGGCCGGCCGGCCCTATTAGCGCGCCAAGGAGGAGTCCTCCTCCTAGTAGGAGTAGGACTCCTACTAGGAGGGGGAAAGGAAGTGGGGAGGGAGAAGGAAAGGGGGGCGCCGCACCCCCTATCCTAGTCCAATTCGGACCAGGGGGAGGAGGCGCACGGCCCACCCTGGCTGCCCTTCTCTCTCTCCACTAAGGCCCATATGGCCCATTACTTCTCCCGGGGGGGGGGGTCCGGTAACCCTCCAGTACTCCGGTTTTCTCCGAAATCACCTGGAACACTTCCGGTGTCCGAATATATCCGTCCAATTTATCAATCTTTATGTCTCGACCATTTCGAGACTCCTCGTTATGTCCGTGATCACATCCGGGACTCCGAACTAACTTTAGTACATCAAAACTCATAAACTCATAATATAACTATCATCGAAACCTTAAGCGTGCGGACCCTACGGGTTCGAGAACAATGTAGACATGACCGAGACATGTCTCCGGTCAATAACCAATAGCGGAACCTAGATGCTCATATTGGCTCCCACATATTCTACGAAGATCTTTATCGGTCAGACCGCATAACAACATACGTTGTTCCCTTTGTCATCGGTATGTTACTTGCCCGAGATTCGATCGTCGGTATCTCAATACCTAGTTCAATCTCGTTACCAGCAAGTCTCTTTACTCGTTTCGTAATACATCATCTCACAACTAACTCATTAGTTGCAATGCTTGCAAGGCTTATGTGATGTGCATTACCGAGAGGGCCCAGAGATACCTCTCCGACAATCAGAGTGACAAATCCTAATCTCGAAATAAGCCAACCCAACATTTACCTTTGGAGACACCTGTAGAGCTCCTTTATAATCACCCAGTTACGTTGTGACGTTTGGTAGCACACAAAGTGTTCCTCCGGCAAACGGGAGTTGCATAATCTCATAGTCATAGGAACATGTATAAGTCATCAAGAAAGCAATAGCAACATACTAAACGATCGGGTGCTAAGCTAATGCAATGGGTCATGTCAATCACATCATTTTCCTAATAATGTGATCCCGTTAATCAAATGTCAACACATGTCTATGGTTAGGAAAGATAACCATCTTTGATTAACGAGCTAGTCAAGTAGAGGCATACTAGTTATGTTTAGTTTGTCTATGTATTCACACAAGTATTATGTTTCCGGATAATACAATTCTAGCATGAATAATAAACATTTATCATGATATAAGGAAATAAAATAATAACATTATTATTGCCTCTAGGGCATATTTCCTTCAGTCTGTATAAAACTATATGCTTTGATCAACTTATCAAAGCGTATATTCCAACTCCGAGATGCTTGCACCAGTCTATAGATGGATCGCTGGAGCTTGCATATTTTGTTAGCACCTTTAGGATTGACAAAACCTTCTGGTTGCATCATATACAACTCTTCTTTAAATCCATTAAGGAATGTAGTTTTGTTTATCCATTTGCCAGATTTCATAAAAATGCGGCAATTGCTAACATGATTTGGACAGACTTAAGCATCGCTACGAGTGAAAAAATTTCACCGTAGTCAACACCTTGAACTTTGTCAAAAAACTTTTTTTCGACAAGTCTAGCTTTGTAGATAGTAACACTACTATCAGTGTCCGTCTTCCTCTTGAAGATCCATTTATTTTCTATGGCTTGCCGATCATCGGGCAAATCCATCAAAGTCCATACTTTGTTCTCATACATGGATCATATCTCAGATTTCATGGCCTCAAACCATTTCGCGGAATTTGGGCTCATCATCGCTTCCTCATAGTTCGCAAGTTCGTCATGGTCTAGTAACATGACTTCCAGAATAGGATTACCGTACCACTCTAGTGCGGATCTCACTCTGGTTTACCTATGAGATTCGGTAGTAACTTGATCTGAAGTTACATGATCATCATCATTAGTTTCCTCACTAATTGGTGTAGTAGTCACAAGAACAGATTTCTGTGATGAACTACTTTCCAATAAGGGAGAAGGTACAAATACCTTATCAAGTTTTCTACTTTCCTCCCACTCACTTCTTTCGAGAGAAACTCCTTCTCTAGAAAGGATCTATTCTTGGCAACGAATGTCCTGCCTTCGGATCTGTGATAGAATGTGTACCCAACAGTCTCCTTTGGGTATCCTATGAAGACATATTTCTCCGATTTGGGTTTGAGCTTATCAGGATGAAACTTTTTCACATAAGCATCACAACCCAAAACTTTAAGAAACGACAACTTTGGTTTCTTGCCAAACCATAGTTCAGATTGTGTCATCTCAACGGATTTAGATGGTGCCCTTTTTAACGTGAATGCAGCTGTCTCTAATGCATAACCCAAAACGATAGTGGTAGATCGGTAAGAGACATCATAGATTGCACTATATCCAATAAAGTACGGTTATGACGATCGGACACACCATTATGCTGTGGTGTTCCAGGTGGCATGAGTTTGTGAAACTATTCCACATTGTTTTAATTGAAGACCAAACTCATAACTCAAATATTTGTTTCCGCGATCAGATCATAGAAACCTTATTTTCTTGTCACGATGATTTTCCACTTCACCCTGAAATTATTTGAACTTTTCAAATGTTTTAGACATATGTTTCATCAAGTAGATATACCCATATCTGCTCAAATCATCTGTGAAGGTCAGAAAATAACGATACCCGCCGCGAGCTTCAACATTCATCGGACCACATACATCTGTATGTATGATCTCCAACAAATCTGTTGCTCTCTCCATAGTACCGGAGAACGGCGTTTTAGTCATCTTGCCCATGAGGCACGGCTCGCAAGTACCAAGTGATTCATAATCAAGTGGTTCCAAAAGTCCATCAGTATGGAGTTTCTTCATGCGCTTTACACCGATATGACCTAAACGGCAGTGCCACAAATAAGTTGCACTATCATTATTAACTTTGCATCTTTTGGCTTTAATATTATGAATATGTGTAACACTATGATCGAGATCCAACGAACTATTTTCATTGGGTGTATGACCATCGAAGGTTTTATTCATGTAAACAGAACAACAATTATTCTCTGAATTTAATGAATAACTATATTGCAATAAGCATGATCAAATCATATTCATGCTCAACGCAAACACCAAATAACACTTATTTAGTTTCAACACTAATCCCGAAAGTATAGGGAGTGTCCGATGATGATCATATCAATCTTGGAAGTACTTCCAACACACATCGTCACCTCACCCTTTACTAGTTTATGTTTATTCTGCAACTCCCGTTTTGAGTTACTACTCTTAGCAACTGAACCAATATCAAATACCGAGGGGTTGCTATAAACAGTAGTAAAGTACACATCAATAACACGTATATCCAATATACCTTTGTTTACCTTGCCATCCTTCTTATCCGCCAAATACTTGGGGTAGTTCCACTTCCAGTGACCAGTCCCTTTGAAGTAGAAGCACTTAGTCTCAGGCTTAGGATCAGACTTGGGCTTCTTCACTTGAGCAGCAACTTGCTTGTCGTTCTTCTTGAAGTTCCCCTTCTTCCCTTTGCCCTTTTCTTGAAACTAATGGTCTTGTCAACCATCAACACTTGATGTTTTTCTTGATTTCTACCTTCGTTGATTTCAGCATCACGAAGAGCTTGGGAGTTGTTTCCGTTATCCCTTGCATATTATAGTTCATCACGAAGTTCTACTAACTTGGTGATGGTGACTAGAGAATTCTGTCAATCACTATCTTATCTGGAAGATTAACTCCCACTTGATTCAAGCGATTGTAGTACCCAGACAATCTGAGCACATGCTCACTAGTTGAGCGATTCTCCTCCATCTTTTAGCTATAGAACTTGTTGGAGACTTCATATCTCTCAACTCAGGTATTTGCTTGAAATATTAACTTCAACTCCTGGAACATCTTATATGGTCCATGACGTTCAAAAACGTCTTTGAAGTCCCGATTCTAAGCCGTTAAGCATGGTGCACTAAACTATCAGGTAGTCATCATATTGAGCAAGCCAAACGTTCATCACGTCTGCATCTGCTCCTGCAATAGGTCTGTCACCTAGTGGTGCATCAAAGACATAATTCCTCTGTGCAGCAATGAGGATAAACCTCAGATCACGGATCCAATCCGCATCATTGCTACTAAAATCTTTCAACTTAGTTTTCTCTAGGAACATATCAAAAATAAAACACGGGAGCTAAACGCGAGCTATTGATCTACAACATAGATATGCTAATACTACCAGGACTAAGTTCATGATAAATTAAAGTTCAATTAATCATATTATTTAAGAACTCCCACTTAGATAGATATCCCTCTAATCCTCTAAGTGATCACGTGATCCAAATCAACTAAACCATGTCCGATCATCACGTGAGATGGAGTAGTTTCAATGGTGAACATCACTATGTTGATCATATCTACTATATGATTCACGTTCGACCTTTCGGTCTCCGTGTTCCGAGGCCATATCTGTTATATGCTAGGCTCGTCAAGTTTATCCTGAGTATTCCGTGTGTGCAACTGTTTTGCACCCGTTGTATTTGAACGTAGAGCCTATCACACCCGATCATCACGTGGTGTCTCAGCACGAAGAACTTTCGCAACGGTGCATACTCAGGGAGAACACTTCTTGATAATTAGTGAGAGATCATCTTAAAATGCTACCGTCAAACTAAGCAAAATAAGATGTATAAAAGATAAACATCATATGCAATCAAAATATGTGACATGATATGGCCATCATCATCTTGCGCCTTTCATTTCCATCTCCAAAGTACTATCATGATCTCTATCGTCACCGGCATGACACCATGATCTCCATCATCTTGATCTATATCAATGTGTTGTCACATGGTCGTCTCGCCAACAATTGCTCTTGCAACTATTGCTATCACATAACGATAAAGTAAAGCAATAATTGGGCGCTTGCATCTTATGCAATAGAGAGACAACCATAAGGATTTTGCCAGTTGCCGATAACTTCAACAAAACATGATCATGTCAAACAAAAACTTATATCTCATCACGTCTTGACCATATCACATCACAACATGCCCTGCAAAAACAAGTTAGACGTCCTCTACTTTGTTGTTGCAAGTTTTTACGTGGCTGCTACAGGCTTAAGCAAGAACCAATCTTACCTACACATCAAAACCACAATGATAGTTTGTCAAGTTGGTGCTGTTTTAACCTTCGCAAAGACTGGGTGTAGCCACACTTGGTTCAACTAAAGTTGGAGAAACTGACACCCGCCAGCCACCTGTGTGCAAAGCACGTCGGTAGAACCAGTCTCGTGTAAGCGTACACGTAATGTCGTTCCGGGCCGCTTCATCCAACAATACCGCCGAACCAAAGTATGACATGTTGGTAAGCAGTATGACTTATATCGCCCACAACTCACTTGTGTTCTACTCGTGCATATAACATCAACACATAAAACCTAGTCTCGGATGCCACTGCTGGGGAACGTAGTAATTTCAAAAAATTTCCTACGCACACGCAAGATCATGGTGATGCATAGCAACAAGAGGGGAGAGTGTTGTCTACGTACCCTCGTAGACCGGAAGAGGAAGCGTTAGCACAACACGGTTGATGTAGTCGTACGTCTTCATGGCCCGACCGATCAAGCACCGAAACTACGGCACCTCCGAGTTCTAGCACACGTTCAGCTCGATGACGATCCCCGGACTCCGATCCAGCAAAGTGTCGGGGAAGAGTTCCGTCAGCACAATGGCGTGGTGACGATCTTGATGTTCTACCGTCGCAGAGCTTCGCCTAAGCACCGCTACAATATTATTGAGGATTATGGTGGAGGGGGGCACCGCACACGGCTAAGAGAACGATCACGAAGATCAGCTTGTGTGTATTTGGGTGCCCCCTGCCCCCGTATATAAAGGAGCAAGGGGGGAGGAGGCCGGCCCTAGGAGGGGCGCGCCAGGGGAGTAGGATTCCTACTCCTAGTTGGAGTAGGTTTCCTCCTTTCCTAGTCCAACTAGGAGAAGGGGGGAAAGGGGGGAAGAGGGGAAGGAATTGAGAGAGGGGCTGCGCCCCAAACCCCTTGTCCAATTCGGACTGGGCTTGGGAGGGGCGCGCGCCACCTCCTGGTCCTTCCCACTAAGGCCCATTAAGGCCTATTGCTTCTTCCTTGTATTCCCGTAACTCCCCGGTACCTTCGAAAATACCCGAATCATCCGGAACCTTTTCGATGTCCGAATATAGTCGTCCAATATATCGATCTTTATGTCTCGACCATTTCGAGACTCCTCATCATGTCCCCGATCTCATCCGGGACTCCGAACTCCTTCGGTACATCAAAACATATAAACTCATAATGAAACTGTCATCGAAACCTTAAGCGTGCGGACCCTACTGGTTCGAGAACAATGTAGACATGACCGAGACACGTCTCCGGTCAATAACCAATAGTGGAACCTGGATGCTCATATTGGCTCCCACATATTCTACGAAGATCTTTATCGGTCAGACCACATAACAACATACGTTGTTCCCTTTGTCATCGGTATGTTACTTGCCTGAGATTCGATCATCGGTATCTCACTACCTAGTTCAATCTCGTTACCGGCAAGTCTCTTTACTCGTTCTGTAATACATCATCTCACAACTAACTCATTAGTTACAATGCTTGCAAGGCTTATGTGATGTGCATTACCGAGAGGGCCCTCTCGGTAATGCACATCATGATAAGCCTTGCAAGCAATGTGACTAATGGGTTTGTTGCGGGATGATGCATTACGTAAAGAGTAAAGATACTTTCCGGTAACGAGATTGAACTAGGTATGAAGATACCGACGATCGAATCTCGGGCAAGTAACATAGTGATGAAAAAGGGAATAACGTATGTTGTCATTACGATAAGACTAATAAAGATCTTCATAGAATATGTGGGAACCAATATGAGCATCTAGGTTCCGCTATTGGTTATTGACCAGAGAGGTGTCTCGGTCATATCTACATAGTTCTCGAACCCGTAGGGTCCGCACGCTTAAAGTTCAATGTTAATTTGTATTATGAGTTTTGAGTTTTGGTGACTGAAGTTTGTTCGGAGTCCCGGATGAGATCACGGACATGACGAGGAGTCTCAAAATGGTCAAGAGGTAAAGATTCATATATTGTAAGATTATATACGGACACCGGAATGGTTCCAAAGAGGTTTAGGGATTTTTCGGAGTACCAGGAAGTTACCGGAACCCCCTGGGAAAGTTAATGGGCCTCGTGGGCCATAGTGGAGAGGAGGAGGCATGCCACGGGGGGGGGGGGTGGCGTGCGCCCCCTCCCTTTCCAATCCGAATTGGACAAGGGGTGGGGGCGTGGCCCCCCTTTCCTTCTCCCTCTCCACCTCTTTCCCCTTCCCCCCTCTCCGTTTGAAGGAAGGGGGGAGCCGACTAGGACTAGGAGTCCTAGTGGGACTCCCCCCACTTGGCGCGCCCCCTAGGGCCGGCCGGCCTCCCCTCTCCTTCTTTAAATACGGGGGGCAGGGGAACCCCAAAGGACATCAATTGTTCTCTTAGCCGTGTGCGGTGCCCCCTTCCACAGTTTACTCCTCCGGTCATAGCGTCCTAGTACTTAGGAGAAGCCCTGCGTGGATCACATCACCATCACCGTCACCACGCTGTCGTGCTGACAGAACTCTCCCTCGACCCTCTGCTGGATCAAGAGTTCGAGGAACGTCATCAAGTTGAACGTGTGCTAAACACGGAGGTGCCGTACGTTTGGTACAAATATCGGTTGGATCATGAAGACGTTCGACTACATCAACCGTGTTAACCTAACGCTTCTGCTTTCGGTCTACGAGGGTACGTGGACACACTCCCCCCCTCTCGTTTCTATGCATCTCCTAGAGAGATCTTGCATGAGCGTAGGATTTTTTTTGAAATTGCATGCTACGTTCCCCAACAGCGGCATCAGAGCGAGGTCTATGCATAGATGATATGCACGAATAGAACACAATGAGTTGTGGGCGATAATAGTCATACTGCTTACCACCAACATCTTATTTTGATTCGGGGGTACTGTTGGATGAAGTGGCCCGGACCAACATTACATGACCATGTTTATGAAACTGGTTCTACCTACGTGCTTTGCTCACAGGTGGCTGGCGAGTGTCTCTTTCTCCAACTTTAGTTGAATCAAATTTGACTACGGCCGGTCCTTGTTGAAGGTTAAAACAACACACTTTATGAAAAATCGTTGCGGTTTTGATGCGTAGGTAAGAACGGTTCTTGCTAGAAGCCTGTAGCAGCCACGTAAAACTTGCAACAACAAAGTAGAGGACGTCTAACTTGTTTTTGCAGGGCATGTTGTGATGTGATATGGTCAAGACATGATGAGATATAAATTATTTTATGAGATGATCATGTTTTGTAGAAGTTATAGCCAACTGGCAGGAGCCTTATGGTTGTCGCTTTATTTGTATGAAATGCAATCGCCATGTAATTGCTTTAATTTATCGCTAAGGGGTAGTGATAGTCGTAGAAGCAATAGTTGGCAGGACGACAACGACGCTACGATGGAGATCAAGGTGTCAAGCCGGTGACGATGGAGATCATGACGGTGCTTTGGAGATGGAGATCAAAGGCACAAGATGATGATGGCCATATCATGTCACATATTTTGATTGCATGCGATGTTTATCTTTTATGCATCTTATTTTGCTTAGTACGGCAGTAGTATTATAAGATGATCCCTCACTAAATTTCAAGGTATAAGTGTTCTCCCTGATTATGCACCGTTCCTACAGTTCGTCGTGCCGAGACACCACGTGATGATCGGGTGTGATAATCTCTACGTTCACATACAACGGGTGCAAGCCTGTTTTGCACGTGCAGAATACTTGGGTTAAACTTAACGAGCCTAGCATATGCATATATGGCCTCAGAACATTGAGACCGAAAGGTCGAATGTGAATCGTATAGTAGATATGATCAACATAGTGATGTTCACCATTGAAACTACTCCATCTCACATGATGACCGGACAAGGTTTAGTTGATATGGATCACGTGATCATTTAGATGACTAGAGGGATGTCTATCTAAGTGGGAGTTCTTAAGTAATATGATTAATTGAACTTAATTTATCATGAACTTAGTCCTGATAGTATTTGCATATCTATGTTGTAGAACAATAGCTCGCGTATAGCTCCCTTATTTTATGTTTGATATGTTCCTAGAGAAAACTAAGTTGAAAGATGATAGTAGCAATGATGCAGACTGGGTCCATGGTCTGAGGATTATCCTCATTGCTGTATAGAAGAATTATGTCCTTGATGCACCACTAGGTGACGAACCTATTGCAGGAGCAGATGCGGACGTTATGAACGTTTTGCAAGCTCGGTATGATGACTACTTGATAGTTTAGTGCACCATGCTTTACGTCTTAGAAGCGAGACTTCAAAAATGTTTTGAATGCCATGGATCATGTGAGATGCTCCAAGAACTGAAATTGGTATTTCAGACTCATGCCCGTGTCGAGAGGTATGAGACCTCTAACAAAGTACTTTGCCTACAAGATGGAGGAGAATAGCTCAGCTAGTGAGCCTATGCTCAGAATGTTTGGGTACTACAATTGCTTGAATCAAGTGGGAGTTAATCTTCCAGATAAGATAGTGATTGACAGAGTTCTCTAGTCACTATCACCAAGTTACTAGAACTTTGTGATGAACTATAATATGCAAGGGATTTGGAAAACGATTCCTAAGCTCTTCGCGATGCTGAAATCAGTGAAGGTAGAAATCAAGAAATAGCATCAAGTGTTGATGGTTGACAAGACCACTAGTTTCAAGAAAAAGGGAAAGGGAAAGAAAGGGATAATTGAAAAAGAATAGCAAGAAAGTTGCCACTCCCATGAAGAAGCTCAAAGCTAGACCGAAGCCTGAAACTGAGTGCTTCTACTGCAAAGGAAATGGTCACTCGAAGTGGAACTGCCCTAGATACTTGGCGGATAAGAAGGATGGCAACATGAACAAAGGTATATTTGATATACATGTTATTGATGTGTAATTTACTAGTGTTTATAGAAACCCCTCGGTATTTGATACTGGTTCAACTTGATACAGGAGTTGCAAAAGAAAAAGAGACTAGTTAAGGGCAAGGTGACGATGTGTGTTGGAAGTGATTCCAAGGTTGATAAGATCACCATCGCACACACCCTTTACCTTCGGGATTAGTATTGAAGCTAAAATAAATGTTATTTGGTGTTTGCTTTGAGCATGAATATGATTGGATCATGTTTATTGCAATACGGTTATTCATTTGAGTCAAATAATAATTGGTGTTCTATTTACATGAATAAAACCTTCTATGGTCATACACTCAATATAAATGGTTTATTGAATCTCGATCATTCTGATACACATATTCATAATATTGATGCCAAAAGATGCAAAGTTGATAATGATAGTGCAACATACTAGTGGCACTGCCGTTTAGGTCATATTGGTGTAAAGCACATGAAGAAACTCCACGTGGATGGACTTTTGGAATCACTTGATTATGAATCATTTGATGCTTGCGAACCATGCCTCACGGGAAACATGACTAAAACTCCGTTCTCCAGAACAATGGAGCGAGCTACTGACTTATTGGAAATAATACATACCGATGTATGAGTTCCGATGAGTGCTAAGGCTCGCAGCGGGTAACGTTGTTTTCTGACCTTCACAGATGATTTGAGCAGATATGGGTATATCTACTTAATGAAACACAAGTCTGAAACATTTGAAAAGTTCAAAAAAATTCAGAGTGAAGTGGAGAATCATCGTAACAAGAAAATAAAGTTTCTATGATCTGATTGCAGATGCGAATATTTGAGTTATGAGTTTGGCCTTCATTTAAAACAAAGTGGAATAGTTTCACAACTCACGCCACCTGGAACACCACAACGTAATGGTGTTTCCGAATGTCGTAACCGCACTTTATTAGATATGGTGTGATCTATGATGTCTCTTACCGATTACCACTATCGTTTTGGAGTTATGCATTAGAGACAGCTGCATTCACATTAAATAGGGCACCATCTAAATCCATTGAGACGACACCTTATGAACTATGGTTCGGAAAGAAACCTAAGTTGTCGTTTCTTAAAGTTTGGGGTTGCAGTGCTTATGTGAAAAAGCTTTAGCCTGATAAGCTCGAAACCAAATCAGAGAAGTGCGTCTTCATAGGATACCCAAAAAGAAACTGTTGGGTATACCTTCTCTCATAGATCCGAAGGCAAGATCTTTGTTGCTAAGAATGGATCCTTTCTAGAGAAGGAGTTTCTCTCGAAAGAAGTGAGTGGGAGGAAAGTAGAACTTGATGGGTTAATTGTACCTTCTCTCGAATTGGAAAGTAACTCCTCATAGAAAACCGTTCCCATGACGCCTACACCAACTAGTGAGGAAGCTAATGATAATGATCATGATACTTCGGATCAAGTTACTACCGAACCTCGTAGGTCAACTAGAGCACGTTCCACACCAGAGTGGTACGGTAATCCTGTTCTGTAGGTCATGTTACTAGACCATGACGAACCTATGAACTATGAGAAGAGATGATAATCCCAGATTCTGATAAATGGCTTGAGGCCATGAAATCTGAGATGGGATCCATGTATGAGAACAAAGTGTGGACTTTGGTGGACTTGTCCGATGATCGGCAAGCCATTGAGAATAAATGGATCTTCAAGAGGAAGATGGACGCTGATAATAGTTTTACTATCTACAAAGCTCTACTTGTCGCAAAAATGTTTTCGACAAAGTTCAAGGTGTTGACTGTGATGAGATTTTCTCACTTGTAGCGATGCTTAAGTATGTCTGAATCATATTAGCAATTGCCGCATTTTATGAAATCTGGCAAATGGATGTCAAAATTGCATTCCTTAATGGATATCTTATAGAAGAGTTATATATGATGCAACCAGAAGGTTTTGTCGATCCTAAAGGTGCTAACAAAGTGTGCAAGCTCTAGCGATCCATTTATGGACTGGTGCAAGCATCTCGGAGTTGGGATATACGCTTTGATGAGGGGATCAAAGCATATGGTTTTATACAGACTACCAGAGAAGCCTGTATTGACAAGAAAGTGAGTGGGAGCTCTGTAGCATTTTTGATATTATATGTGGATGACATATTGTTGATTGGGAATGATATAGAATTTCTGGATAGCATAAAAGGATACTTGAATAAGATTTTTACTATAAAAGACCTTGGTGAAGCTCCTTATATATTGAGCATCAAGATCTATAGAGATATATCAAGAAGCTTGATAGTACTTTCACAAAGCACATACCTTGACAAGATTTTGAAGGAGTTCAAAATGGATCAGTCAAAGAAAGGGTTCTTACATGTGTTACAAGGTGTGAAGTTGAGTAAGACTCAAAACCCGACCACAACAGAATATATAGAGAGAATGAAAGTCATTCCCTATGCCTAAGTGATGTATACTACACAAACTTCTTCTTGTAGACGTTGCTGGGCCTCCAAGTGCAGAGGTTTGTAGGACAATAGCAAATTTCCCTCAAGTGGATGACCTAAGGTTTATCAATCCTTAGGAGGCATCGGATGAAGATGGTCTCTCTCAAGCAACCCTGCAACCAAATAACAAATATTCTCTTGTGTCCCCAACACACCCAATACAATGGTAAATTGTATAGGTGCACTAGTTCAGCGAAGAGATGGTGATACAAGTGGTATATGGATAGTAGATAAAGGATTTTGTAATATGAAAATATAAAAACAGCAAGGTAACTAATGATAAAAGTGAGCATAAACGGTATTGCAATGCGTTCAAACAAGGCCTAGGGTTCATAATTTCACTAGTGCAAGTTCTCTTAACAATAATAACATAATTCGATCACATAACTATCCCTCAACATGCAACCAAGAGTCACTCCAAAGTCACTAATAGCGGAGAACAAATGAAGAGATTATGGTAGGGTACGAAACCACCTCAAAGTTATCCTTTCTGATCAATCTATTCAAGAGTCTGTAGTAAAATAACATGAAGATATTCTTTCCGTTCAATCTATCCTAGAGTTCATACTAGAATAACACCATAAGACACAAATCAACCAAAACCCTAATGTCACCTAGATACTCCAATGTCACCTCAAGTATCTGTGGGTATGATTATACGATATGCATCACACAATCTCAGATTCATCTATTCAAACCAACACGAAGAACTTCAAAGAGTGCCCCAAAGATTCTACCGGAGAGACAAGACGAAAACGTGTGCCAACCCCTATGCATAGGTTCATGGGCGGAACCCGCAAGTTGATCACCAAAACATACATCAAGTGGATCAATAGAATACCCCATTGTCACCACGGGTATCCCACGCAATACATACATCAAGTGTTCTCAAATCCTTAAAGACTCAATCCGATAGATAACTTCAAAGGGAAAACTCAATCCATTACAAGAGAGTAGAGGGGGAGAAACATCATAAGATCCAACTATAATAGCAAAGCTCGCGAAACATCAAGATCGTACCACCTCAAGAACACGAGAGAGAGAGAGAGATCAAACACATAGCTACTGGTACATACCCTCAGCCCCGAGGGAGAACTACTTCCTCCTCGTCATGGAGAGTGCCGGGATGATGAAGATGGCCACCGGAGAGGGATTCCCCCCTCCCGCAGGGTGCCGGAATGGGTCTAGATTGGTTTTTGGTGGCTACGGAGGCTTTTAGCGGCGGAACTCCCGATCTATTGTGCCCCCCGAAGTTTTTAGGTTATATGGATATATATAGGTGGAAGAAATACATCAGGGGGGCCACGAGGGCCCACGAGGGTGGAGGGCGTGCCCACATGGGGTGGGCGCGCCCCCTACCTCGTGCCTTCCTCGTTGCTTCCCTTACGTACACTCCAAGTCTTCTAGATTGCTTCCATTCCAAAAATAAGTTCCGTGAAGTTTCAGGTCAATTGGACTCCGTTTGATTTTCCTTTTCTGTGATACTCTAAAATAAGGAAAAAACAGAAACTGGCACTGGCACTTGGCTCTGTGTTAATAGGTTAGTCCCAAAAATAATATAAAAGTGCATAATGAAGCCCATAAACATCCAAAACAGATAATATAATAGCATGGAACAATCAAAAATTATAGATACGTTGGAGACGTATCAGCATCCCCAAGCTTAATTCCTTCTCATCCTTGAGTAGGTAAATGATAAAAATAGAATTTTTGATGTGGAATGCTACCTAACATATTTCTCTAAGTAATTCTCTTTATTGTGGCATGAATGTTCAGATCCATACGATTCAAGACAAAAGTTTAATATTGACATAAAAATAGTAATACTTCAAGCATACTAATAAAGCAATCATGTCTTCTCAAAATAACATGGCCAAAGAAAGCTATCCCTACAAAATCATATAGTCTGGCTATGCTTTATCTTCACCACATAAAATATTTAAATCATGCACAACCCCGATGACAAGCCAAGCAATTGTTTCATAATTTTGATGTTCTCAAACTTTTTCAATCTTCACGCAATACATGAGCGTGAGCCATGGACATAGCACTATAGGTGGAATAGAATGGTGGTTGTGGAGAAGACAAAAAGGAGAAGATAGTCTCACATCAACTAGGCATATCAACGGGCTATGGAAATGCCCATCAATAGATATCAATGTGAGTGAGTAGGGATTGTCATGCAACGGATGCACTAGAGCTATAAATGTATGAAAGCTCAACAAAAGAAACTAGTGGGTGTGCATCCAACTCGCTTGCTCATGAAGACCAAGGGCATTTCGAGGAAGCCCATCATTGGAATATACAAGCCAAGTTCTATAATGAAAGATTCCCACTAGTATATGGAAGTGACAACATAGGAGACTCTCATGGTGCTACTTTGAAGCACAAGTGTGGTAAAAGGATAATAGCATTGCCCCATCTCTCTTTTTCTCTCATTTTTTATTATTTTTATTTGGGCCTTCTCTTTTTTATGGCCTATTTTTTAATTTGGGCTTCTTTGGCCTCTCTTTTTTTCTATCCGGAGTCTCATCCTGGGTTGTGGCAGAATTATAGTCTCCATCATCCTTTCCTCACTGGGACAATGCTCTAATAATGATGATTGTCGGTGTCAAAACCGGCGGATCTCGGGTAGGGGGTCCCGAACTGTGCGTCTAGGCCGGATGGTAACAGGAGGCAAGGAACACGATGTTTGACCCAGGTTCGGGACCTCTTGATGGAGGTAAAACCCTACGTCTTGCTTGATTAATATTGATTATATGGGTAGTACAAGAGTAGATCTACCATGAGATCAAGGAGGCTAAACCCTAGAAGCTAGCCTATGGTATGATTGTTGTATGATGAAGTTATATCGACTAGCCTAGCCCTGGTTTATATAATGCACCAGAGGCCTAGGTTAACAAGAGTCCTAGTAGAATACGCCGGTGGGGAGAAGTCCTTGTCTTGATCGCCAAGTCTTGTGGAATCTTCCTTGTATGCGGTAGCTGTCCGAACTGGCCCATGAGTATACGGCCACGGGGGTCCTCGGCCCAATCTAATAGAACGGGAGACGACATGTGGAGTACCCCCTAGTCCAGGACACCGTTAGTAGCCCCCTGAACCGGTCTTCAAATTAGGGACGCTCCTCGATTCTTCCGAACTGTTCTTCATCTCCGGTCGTCGGTCTTGAAAATTGGTTCAACAAATCTTCTTTATCTTCGATCTTGAGGATCGCCGAAATGCATTCGACGGGTTTACACGTCGGGTATCCGAGGAGCCCCTTTAAGTTTCCGGCCTTTATCAATGCCTTGTTTATTTTTATGCCACACCTCGGGTTTGAAGTTGTTCCCGGGAGGTAGTGTCCTCTTGCGTCTGAGCTCCAACATCGGACTACATTCGAGGTATCTTTTTCAGCTGAGCACCAACGCCGGACCGCTTCCCAGCTTTAATGTCGGAATGTATCCGAGCTCCAACGCCAGACTATGCGTCCGAGCTCCAACGCCGGACTATGTATTTGAGCTCCAACGCCGGACTGTATCCGAGGTGTCGTAAATCACCTTGGTTCAAAGAAGTTTGAAGGAGTTTAGCCGAGCTTAATGCCGGAAATGCCCTCCATGGAGCCAGCCACTAGCGCCCGATCTTTATGCCGGACTACTTCCGAGGTGGTGCACCACCCCGAATGTGGGCCAATTTTTGTCAGTATTTTTGATTGGTGCAATTTATTCTCTGCCGAGATATATAGCCAGTAGCCCTCAAGGTGGGTATCGGTCTAAAACCCGAGATGCACATGAAGGATGACATAAGACCGCTGATCCCAGTAGCCACTAAGACTCAGGTCGATTTGCAAAATCGGCCTGAGGATCAAGTCCAAACTCGGCAGAATACTTCGGGACACTAAAAGCGGCGTGATCAGTCCTCGAGACTCAGGTTGGGTGCGGCCGACCAACCTGAGGATCAAAATCTCCTCGGAAACTATATTGCACATAAAATTTTCTGCATTGGACAAGCAATGCAGTAGCCCCCGAGACACTGGTCGGGTGGCAACACTAGATCAGGGGATCGATGTGCCCCTTTAATATTTGTAAATAATAAGCCCGAAGCCCAGTAGCCCCCGAGCCTTAAAGCGGGCACGGGTGGCCGAATTAAGGATCAATATCCATAGTAAAATCACAAATTATGTGTAATGACTCTATCTATCCAAGTACTTTACGTCATTAATGCTCAGATCCGCATTGTACAAAACTTTGTTGACCGACCATCAGCTTTCACCTCCTCGGCCAGTAGCCGAGGAGTGTTTGTCCTACTTTATATAGCCTTTGTGAGGGCAAAGATTTACAACAAACAAGGCAATCTGGCCATACGGTTTTATAAACAAAGGTACGCAGAGAGTTATATTACTATTTAACAGAAGAAATGTCTTCCAAAGAAAATAGTCCCGCTATCGGTTCCTTTCTTTGGGTTGTCATGCTAAGCATGATCATTAAACCTCAGCTCTAATGTAAGAGCAAAATAGTGTGGATTTAGTTTGGGAGGCTAGTTAATAGCCCCCGGTAGTGTTCGGCGACAGTCGGGGTCAAGCCGTAAACACTTCAGCCAATGTTATGAACGGCCCATCATTTAACATAGTCATCGGATCGCTGACCAGTTTACGCTTATTGTGAAAGTCAGTTTTCGGCTTTCTCCACTGAGGTGCTTAACCATGTGAGCTGGAAGCACAATCGCAGTGGTTCTCCCTTTGCACGCCTAGCCGAACAAACCGTAACGTAGGAAGCAAGTGCAGGAGCCGGGCAACCCAACTATTGACCGAAGACACAATTCGAAACCGATGCATATATAGCAATATCTGAGAATGTTTTTGCCGAATCCCTAAAGGTGTCCGGCGTTGCACTGCGAGACTAATGCTGGAAAAGCACAAATAGTTTAAAAGTGCCAAAAAGCTTGGAAAACCAAGAAATGTCACTAAAAACATGACGTCCGAACAATGTCAAGTGTTCGGTGCCAATCCGAAAGTTGGTCTTAGAAAAAAGAAGTGCTTCTGTCGTGCTTTAACATGATACATCCTATCTCAAGACTTCGAGCGGGTCAGCCTACGGCTTTAACCTCCTATCCCGAGGGCGGAGTACTTCTCATCAGGCCAGTTTAGCAAACTAACCTCTAGCGGCTTTGAGAGAGAAATTAGGCTCCCCGGCTAGTGACCGCACACTCGTGTCGAAAAAAGGAGTGATAAATAATAATAAAACTTTGCAACGACTAAGAAGAAGAACACTTATTATAAAACGTCTCAAATAAACTTAAGAGCCCCCAAGTGACTTGGGTAGAAGAATGATTGCATGTACCGAAGTACTTATATCATATCTATGTTCAACCAAACTTTAAACGCGTCTTAACCGACCGTTAGCTTCTCCCTCTTCGGTCAAGGACCGAAAAGTGTTATGTACTCCATCAGTCGAGAATATCTATGGTGTTTCCAATAACCAGGCAATCAGGCCATAAGGCTGTAACGGACAAAGCGTGCTCAGGGAACTTATGCTATATTACCGTGAAGTGTAAGAAGCATCTTCGAAGAAAATAGTACCCCCACCGATACCTTTCGTCTGTGCTCATTGTTATCATGAGACTTGTGCAATAGATTTTTTGTACTCATGAGATCCGTCGTGTGCCGACCATCATTGAAAACTATAAGAGCGCTAGCTTTCGGCTTCACCCAGTCTGAGGTCCGGCTCGGTTGACCCGATCGTGACAATCGCAGAGGTGCTCCCTTTACTCTCTAGCCGAACAATCGGGAACGTAGGGGTAAACACAGGAGCGAGGCAACCCATCTTGCAAATCGTTTAAGTCAATATGGTGCATATTGTGGCGTAATACACGAACAAGGAACAAAGCCGTACAAGTATAATCATATGCAACAGGAAAAAGCTTCATAAAGGAAGCCCCCAAGTAAACGGGGTATTTGAATTTATGCGTCAGAAACAAAGTTTGGACAAGGAAATTTTTTACAAGCAACTTTTTTCCAAAAAAGTATAATGCTTGGTCGAACCGAGCACAAGTTAGAAATTAAAGCTTTGAGCATGAAAGCGACTTAGCTGCTTAATGTGTTCGGTATTGATGACGCGGTCCGAGCTTGATGCGGGGCAAGGTTCCATCCCCCAAGCTGGTCCCGAGGTGGCGGAGCGGAGAGCTCGACACGCCGAAGTGGTGACATAGCACGGTCAATGCATACCGGCAGAGTGACGCCGAAGTCCCCGGATCATTTTCCTGTGCACAAAAAATAGTGCAAACCGGAGATAATAGTAATAATGATAATTAAAAAAATGTTGCATAATAAATAATTTATGCAAAGTGAGGAATAGAAGAAATATGGCCTGGCTCCGAAGTCAATGTCGATGCAGGGCGTCGGTGTGATGTAGTAAAGGCGTGGCAAAGCTTGAATTCACAGGTCGGTCCGAGCTCCGGATGCGGTGTTCGCCGGACTATGTACGGAAACTGATCGAACCACCATGCGACCTCGTTAATGCGGTCACCATTTGATAGACCTGTGTACATATCATGGACAAACCAGAGTAATAATTCCTTGGGAAAAATGAACCCAAACAAGCAAAAAATACTGGGATTAATAGCACCTGGTTTATTTGTTGTAGCAATCCGAAGGAAGGTGATTCCCAAAATTGGGACTCGCTCCGCACACCCATTGCCTGATGGGCGATAAAACGACGGCATGGCAATGCTGGTAAAGGTTGACTCACCGAGGCAAAGCCCTCGACCCAGCTAACGTGACGGAGCTGGTCGGCTAGTGACGCCGAAGCGTCCGGAGTAGGTTGATGAAGAGATGGCGAAGCCCCCGGTCCAGCCGAGATGTCGAAGCCTCGACGTCAGCCGATGAGTCGAAGTAGGTCGGCGTGATGGACACCAGCTTGAAGAAGCAATAGCGCGGCCCTGTCGATGCAGGTCGTGACGTGGTCGATGCCGGCTTGATGAAGCGACCGTGCGGCGATGCCGGTATGCCCGCTCCGTGTAATCCGTGGGGCGGCGATGTTGATGATGATTTATCCTTCGCGATGCCGGACTCTTGTTCGGCTTGCCGAGATGATGATCCGAAGAAGGTGAGCTCGGCTCAACAAAGTGACGACGCGTCTAGCGCAGGTCAGCAGCCGTGGAGCAATATTGCCGAACTGGTTTGACACCAGTATGATGTTGAAGATTATGTTCAAAAGATCTTAAAGTTATTGGGATGTGTTCGGGAACAAAACAAAATACCCCATACAAAACTTCCTTCAAAAGGGATGTCCGAAATCCCGTTCATAAAAAAGATGAACTCGGGTCGGATTCATTTTCGCGTAGAAAACAGATCCGAAAAGAGATGCACTAATCGGAAGGTTCCCGGAGTTTGGGCGGTTGGATCGAGCTGAAATTTTCAGAGGTGGTAGATATAGGAATTCCGCAGCCGATCAATGGTTGGATCTTCCAAAGGACATCCGAGCTAGAAGCTGGACACCACGCCCTAAACTCATCCAAATTCCCATCACGATTTGACAGGGCTCCAGTATATCGTGGATTGCCAGAGATTCCTCCATCGAAACTCGACGAAATTTTCCAGGGTTGTTATAGACTCAATTCCGCACAATTCCACCAAAGCGATCGTCAAAGCGATACTCGAGGAGGTGGTAGTGGCAGATACGAGTTCGCTGTCCAAAAAAAACAGCACGGTCACTCGAGGGCAATGTTGACGTTGAGCCCCCGAGCTCCATAGATAATTCCTCCGTGATCTTGATAGAGATCGGAGTTGATGTTGGATGAAGGCCCTCGTCCGAACATGGTGATCCGAACACGGGGCGCAATTCTTGGTCGAACCAAGGTGACCAGTCGAACTGGTGACGAAGATGCCGAAGTCGCAGTTGATCTACAGGCGAGCCATCGATCCTTTTGTCGATCAAAGAACGGAACTCTCAATGAAAGCACCAATGTCGGTGTCAAAACCGGCGGATCTCGGGTAGGGTGTCCCGAACTGTGCTTCTAGGCCAGATGGTAACAGGAGGCAAGGAACACGATGTTTTACCCAGGTTCGTGCCCTCTTGATGGAGGTAAAACCCTACGTCCTGCTTGATTAATATTGATGATATGGGTAGTACAAGAGTAGATCTACCACGAGATCAAGGAGGCTAAACCCTAGAAGCTAGCCTATGGTATGATTGTTGTATGATGAAGTTATATCGACTAGCCTGGCCCTGGTTTATATAATGCACCAGAGGCCTAGGTTAACAAGAGTCCTAGTCGAATACGCCGGTGGGGAGAAGTCCTTGTCTTGATCGCCAAGTCTTGTGGAATCTTCCTTGTATGCGGCAGCTGTCCGAACTGGCCCATGAGTATACGGCCACGGGGGTCCTCGGCCCAATCTAATAGATCGGGAGACGACATTAGGAGTACCCCCTAGTCCAGGATACCGTCGATGATCATCACACTTTTATTTTCTTACAACTCAAGAATTACAACTCGATACTTAGAACAAGATATGACTCTATATGAATGCCTCCAGTGGTGTACCGGGATGTGCAATGACTCATGAGTTTCATGTATGAAAGAATTATGAATGGTGGCTTTGCCACAAATACAATGTCATCTACATGATAATGCATAGCAATATGACAATGATGAAGCATGTCATAATAAATGGAATGGTGGAAAGTTGCATGGCAATATATCTCAGAATGTCTATGGGAATGCCATAATAGGTAGTTATGGTGGCTGTTTTGAGGAAGGTATATGGTGGGTTTATGGTACCGGCGAGAGTTGCGCGGTACTAGAGAGGCTAGCAATGGTGGAAGGGTGAGAGTGCGTATAATCCATGGAGTAAACATTAGTCATAAAGAACTCACATACTTATTGCAAAAATCTATTAGTTATCGAAACAAAGTACTACGCGCATGCTCCTAGGGGATAGATTGGTAGGAAAAGACCATCGCTCGTCCCCGACCGCCACTCATAAGGAAGATAATCAATAAATATGTCATGCTCCGACTTCATCACATAACGGTTCACCATACGTGCATGCTACAGGAATCACAAACTTTAACACAAGTATTTCTCAAATTCATAACCACTCAACTAGCACGACTCTAATATCACCATATTCATATCTCAAAACAATCATCAAGTATCAAACTTCTCATAGTATTCAATGCACTTTCTATGAAAGTTTTTATTATATCCATCTTGGATGCCCATCATATTAGGACTAGTTTCATAACCAAAGCAAATTACCATGCTGTTTAGAGACTCTCAAAATTATATAAGTGAAGCATGAGAGTTCATCTATTTCTTCAAAATAAAACCACCGCCGTGCTCTAAAAAGATATAAGTGAAGCACTAGAGCAAAAGACAAACTACTCCAAAAGATATAAGTGAAGATCAATGAGCAGTCAAATAATTATGCAACTATGTGAAGACTCTCTGTCGGTGTCAAAACCGGCGGATCTCGGGTAGGGGGTCCCGAACTGTGCGTCTAAGGCGGATGGTAACAGGAGGCAGGGGACACGATGTTTTACCCAGGTTCGGGCCCTCTTGATGGAGGTAAAACCCTACGTCCTGCTTGATTATTCTTGATAATATGAGTAGTATAAGAGTTGATCTACCACGAGATCGGAGAGGCTAAACCCTAGAAGCTAGCCTATGGTATGATTGTATGTTGTCCTACAGACTAAAACCCTCCAGTTTATATAGACACTGGAGGGGGCTAGGGTTACACAAGGTCGGTTACAAAGGAGGAGATATACATATCCGTATTGCCTAGCTTGCCTTCCACGCCAAGTAGAGTCCCATACGGACACGGGACGAAGTCTTCAATCTTGTATCTTCATGGTCCAACAGTCCGGCCAAAGGATATAATCCGGATGTATGGATACCCCCAATCCAAGACTCCCTCAGTAGCCCCCGAACCAGGCTTCAATGATGATGAGTCCGGCGCGCAGTGTTGTCTTCGGTATTGCAAGGCGGGTTCTTCCCCAAATTTCGAACGTTTGTTAAGCAGTGTCCGGTTCCATAAATGTTGAACCTCTTGGCTTCTGCGCCCAATAAGGGCTATCTTCCACGCGTCGAATGAATGCGAGGCGCCAGGGCATTTTTACATTCGCCCCCTAGCCAGATAAATAAATTGTCTATTAAAGGGATGGGGATTCTTAGATCCAATCCATACCATCCTCCCCCAGCGAGAATCCATCGGATCGTGCTTCAGAAAGATCCACTCCAGCATGGTCGACCTCCGCAGCTCATCCTCCTGCCCTGTAGCCCTAAGCCCGGTGATTGGGAGAGGTTTTCAGTCCCACATAGTCGATTAGTTGAACTGCAGACTACGGGATTTCTCCCTCCAACGTATATGGTGCCCGTCCGAGCCGGGCTCGCCACCTATAATGGCAGGGAGCAAGCGGAGAGCTTCCCCAGCCCCTCTACGGGGGAGCGGGTATGCCTTGTTCCTTATTTATTGAGGGGACTCGGATTTCTGATTCACCCGTTCCTCCGCGGGCTCCTGGAGTTTTACGGACTCCAACTGCATAATTTCACCCCTGCTTCCATTTTACACATCGCCGACTTGGGGAGAGTTAATTTCTCTTAGATCGGGTTTAAGCCCAACCTGGTCGTAATCCGTAGCGACCCCCAGGGCGGCGATGCGATCCAAGAGCTCATTTACGAAAGAGAGCTCCATTGGATCTAGCTGCTCGATGAGCTCCGAGCTGATGTGTAGGTTGCTTTTGATGACTCGAGAGGTCACCGTCGGCGCAACAGCCGAACAGGCGGTCATGAGGAAACCACATAGCCGGAGGGTTTGGCCGACAGCCAAGGCTCCCTTAGCAACAGCGCCGTCTTTAAAGACGGGAGGAGGCATCCTTCCTGATTGTGACGGCACAGAGGAACTCTTAATGAAAGCACCAATGTCGGTGTCAAAACCGGCGGATCTCGGGTAGTGGGTCCCGAACTATGCGTCTAGGCCGGATGGTAACAGGAGGCAGGGAACACGATGTTTTACCTAGGTTCGGGCCCTCTTGATGGAGGTAAAACCCTATGTCCTGCTTGATTAATATTGATGATATGGGTAGTACAAGAGTAGATCTACCACGAGATCAAGGAGGCTAAACCCTAGAAGCTAGCCTATGGTATGATTGTTGTATATGGAGTTGATTGCCTACGGACTACAACCCTCCGGTTTATATAGTCACTAGATAGGGTTAGGGTTACATAGAGTCGGTTACAATGGTAGGAAATCTTGAATATACGCATCGCCAAGCTTGCCTTCCACGCCAAGGAAAGTCCCATCCGGACACGGGACGAAGTCTTCAATCTTGTATCTTCATAGTCCAGGAGTCCGGCTGAAGGTATAGTCTGACTACCTGAACACCCCCTAATCCAGGACTCCCTCACTCCTTCTCCAGAAATTCACAGCGGCCGGTAGCATTCTCCAGCTCGAGTGTCATCGTGGATATCTTCTCCTCATATTGGCGCCATACAGCTCGTTCGGCTTCTAGTTTAGCCGATGCCTTTTCGGCAGCAGCATTGCTACGCCGGGCCTACTCCTTGGACCGGGCCAGCTCCGCTCGAAAAACTTCAACAGCGGAAGCACCATCTGCAGCCAAATTTCCGCATCACGCTTATACCACAAAAATGTATGAGGATTGCCCCGAATACATACCATGCAACTCATCAAGACGCATATTGATTAAAGCAGGATCATCCCCTGCCACATCAAGCTTCTGCTGCAAATCGACAATCTCCATAGTCCGGGCGGTGGCCAAAGGGGAAGCAGCCTGCGTTCAAGGTTTATCAGGTTAGTCCTCAAACGATCCTTTTTCGATCCTCCATTTTGCTTCCCAGAGGAAGCCAACCCGAGTATCAGGGGCTACTACCTATACACAGGCGTATCTTCGCAAATGAAACATAGTTGAAAACATTATGCTACAAACCTTGAAGCCGTTCAGTAGGCTCATGAAGGCTTCATTTAATCCGGTCTTCGCGGACGAAATCTTCTCAATCACTGTACCCATCAAGGCACGCTGTTCCCACGAGACAGATGCTTTTCACAACATGTATCACAATATATCCGGAGTCTCTGGGCTTCCGGAAATTCCTCCAATAGCACGATCATTGTCAGTTTCAAAACCGTCGGATCTCGGGTAGGGGGTCCCGAACTGTGTGTCTAAGGCGGATGGTAACAGGAGGCAGGGGACACGATGTTTTACCCAGGTTCGGGCCATCTTGATGGAGGTAAAACCCTACATCCTACTTGATTTATTCTTGATGATACGAGTATTACAAGAGTTGATCTACCATGAGATCGGAGAGGCTAAACCCTAAAAGATAGCCTATGGTATGATTGTATGTTGTCCTACGGACTAAAACCCTCCGGTTTATATAGACACCGGAGGGGGCTAGGGTTACACAAGGTCGGTTACAAAGGAGGAGATATCCATATCCGTACTGCCTAGCTTGCCTTCCACGCCAAATAGAGTCCTATCCGGACACGGGACGAAGTCTTCAATCTTGTATCTTCATAGTCCAACAGTCCGGCCAAGGACATAGTCCGGCTATGCGGAGACCCCCTAATCCAGGACTCCCTCAGTAGCCCCTGAACCAGGCTTCAATGACGATGAGTCCAACGTGCAGTGTTGTCTTAGGCATTGCAAGGCGGGTTCCTCCTCCGAATACATCACATAAAAGTTTGAATACGAGGATAGTGTCTGACCCTGAAAAATAAGTTCCACATACGACCGTAGAGAGAATAATATTTCCACAAATCTAAACTGCTGACATGCTTCGGCAGCATGACATCACGCCATGGCCCGGTAATTATTTGAACCGTTTTTCCTTAACCCACCCCACACATAACTTGAGGCAGTTTTTTGACACGTCTTGTCCAAGCAGAGATCGTGTTCCCCTTATTACGGGATTCTCATCAATACGGACGTGGGTAACCCAACCGCGCCTAGGACTCCTAGATCTTAGGCAATTCCCAAACGGCCACGAGGAGGACGCTTGATATTCACCCTCTTTATAAAGGGACAAGGCTTTTACTTTTTTCTCCCGTGCTCAATCGAATCCTTCCCCCGCCTTGAGTTCTAACATCCAAAGCCCAGGTCAGGTGCTTTGGACCTTCAATCATGTCCGGATCCAACCTCCAGGGCCGGTGGATGCCCTCCTCCATCATGGAAGAGGATATCAAGAAGTTGAGGGGGGCAAGATACCTGACCGCCGAAGTTTCGCATCGGCTGCCTGCCCGAGGGCAAGTTGTCCCTATTCCTGAACCCAATGAAGATGTCGTGTTCATCTCCCACTTCCTCCGAGGACTAGGCCTCACTCTGGATCCCTTCGTTAGGGGTTTGATGTTCTATTACGGGCTAGATTTCCACGATCTAGCCCCGGATTCCTTTCTCCACATCTTGGCATTTATTGTCGTATGTGAGGCCTTCCTCCGCATTACCCCTCACTTCGGCCTGTGGCTCAAGACCTTCGATGTGATGCCGAAGATGGTCGAGGGGCAGCATGCAGCATGCGGAGGTGCATTAATAAGCAAGATCGCTCGAGCTCCATGGCCAAAGGGTTCCTTTCCAGAGGTGTCCAGATTATGGCAACGGGAGTGGTTCTACGTCACCGCTCCCAAAAGTGCCAAGTGGGTAGCTTCTTCCGCCTTTCGCTCGGGCCCTCCACCACAATTGATGTCATGGATCAGCAGGGGGCTGAGCTGGGGTCCAGCCAAGGATGTGCCCATACTGCTGAGCCGCATCCGAGATCTCTTCGAGGGAGATTTTAGTTTGGTTATGGTAGTGCAAGTCATGCTAGTTCGTCGAGTCCAGCCTTGCAAACGTCGGCCCCTCCGTATGTGGGAATTCAACCTGCAAGGACCGTGCACTATCCAGAACTTCCTCGGCCTAACGCACGAGGAGTTGTACAAATCATTCTTCGGACCCCAAGCAGAGTGTCTGGACACTTCCGAGGACGTGGGCCTAAGCAGCCACCACACCGCGGCCCAAGTAAGTAATCCCACGGCCAAACACACCGTCTTTTTATTTATCATGACATCATTCTGAAGAGTCGCTCTTTGACCAGGACTGGATAGCAAAGGCGAAGATGATCCGGTGTTCGGCCCCCCTTCCTGAAGGCTTGGACAATCAGGTGCTGGAAAAGATGCTCGAGCCAGCATCCTGCCCGGTGCCCTCAAAGGAAGATGAAGGGGGGAATAAAGAGGGCGAAAGCGGGCCTCCACCGCTACCTATTCCAACCGAGGGAATGAGCGCCTCCATGAGGGAGGATAACCAAGGGGAAGAATCTGACGTTCCCTCACCCCGGGGGAGGAAGAGGACTACCTCTGAAGATCCGGAAACCAAAGTTTCCAAATGGGAGAAGAAAACTTCACTAGAGGGTCCTGCCTTGGAGGGTGCTCTTCCCGCACAAAGTCCGCGCGGGGATCAGCCCTCTCACGAGCTGTAAGTAATCAAAAAGTACTTAGTAGTGAAGATATACTACCTTACATTTGAGGAAAATGACTGAAGCATTTTGTAGTTTGGATCTTAGCCCTTCTCAGCAGAGCTCGTCTTCGGGGGATCTTCTTCCGGAGAAGATAGAGAGCGAAACGCCTCCCCCAGATTCCCCATCTCAAGAAGCGGGTGACCTTGAAGTGTCGTCGCAAAGGGTCATGATACGTCTCCAACGTATCTATAATTTTTGATTGCTCCATGCTATATTATCTACTGTTTTGGGCAATATTGGGCTTTATTATCCACTTTTATATTACTTTTGGGACTAACCTATTAACTGGAGGCCCAACCAAGATTTGCTGTTTTATGCCTATTTTAGTGTTTCGAAGAAAAGGAATATCAAACGGAGTCAAAACTGAACGAAATCAACTTGAGAAGTTATTTTTCGAACGAAAGCCACCGGATAGACTTGGACTCCATGTCAGGAGATACGGGAGGTGCTCACGAGGGTGGGGGCGCCCCCCTAGGGCGCGCCCCCCTCCCTCGTGGGGCCCCCGTAGCTCCTCCGACGTACCCCCTGCACCCATATATATCGTCGTACCCTCAAACTTCCAGAACAGAGATTACATCAGGAGTTCCGCTGCTAGAAGCCTCCGTAGCCACCAAAAACCAATCTAGACCCGTTCCGGCACCCTGCCAGAGGGGGTGCAATCCCTCTCCGGTGGCCATCTTCATCATCCCGGTGCTCTCCATGACGAGGAGGGAGTAGTTCTCCCTCGGGGTTGAGGGTATGTACCAATAGCTATGTGTTTGATCTCTCTCTCTCTCTCTCTCTCTCTCTCTCTCTCTCTCGTGTTCTTGAGGTGATACGATCTTGATGTATCGCGAGCTTTGCTATTATAGTTGGATCCTATGTTACTCCTCCCCCTCTTCTCTCTTGTAATGATTTGAGTTTCCCCCTTGAAGTAATCTTATCGGATTGAGTCTTTAAAGATTTGATAACACTTGATGTATGTCTTGCCGTGCGTATCTATGGTGACAATGGGATATCACGTGATTCACTTGATGTATGTTTTGGTGATCAACTTGCGGGTTCCGCCCATGAACCTATGCATAGGGGTTGGCACACATTTTCATCGTGATTCTCCGGTAGAACTTTGGGGCACTCTTTGAGGTCCTTTGTGTTGGTTGAATAGATGAATCTGAGATTGTGTGATGCATATCGTATAATCATGCCCATGGATACTTGAGGTGACATTGGAGTATCTAGGTGACATTAGGGTTTTGGTTGATTTGTATCTTAAGGTGTTATTGTAGTACAAACTCTAGGGCTGTTTGTGACACTTATAGAATAGCCCAACGGATTGATTGGAAAGAATAACTTTGAGGTGGTTTCGTACCCTACCATAATCTCTTCGTTCGTTCTCCGCTATTAGTGACTTTGGAGTGACTCTTTGTTGCATGTTGAGGGATAGTTATGTGATCCAATTATGTTATTATTGTTGAGGGAACTTACACTAGCGAAAGTATGAACCCTAGGCCTTGTTTCCCAGCATTGCAATACCGTTTACGCTCACTTTTATCATTAGTTACCTTTCTGTTTTTATATTTTCAGATTACAAAAACCTTTATCTACTATCCATATACCACTTGTATCACCATCTCTTCGCCGAACTAGTGCACCTATACAATTTACCATTGTATTAGGTGTGTTGGGGACACAAGAGACTCTTTGTTATTTGGTTGCAGGGTTGCTCTTGAGAGACCATCTTCATCCTACGCCTCCTACGGATTGATAAACCTTAGGTCATCCACTTGAGGGAAATTTGCTACTGTCCTACAAACCTCTGCACTTGGAGGCCCAACAACATCTACAAGAAGAAGGTTACGTAGTAGACATCAAGCTCTTTTCTGGCGCCGTTGCCGGGGAGGTTAGCGCTTGAAGGTATATCTTTAGATCTTGCAATCGAGTCTTTTAATTTCTTATTTTATCACTAGTTTAGTTTATAAAAATAAAACTACAAAAAATGGAATTGAGTTTGTCTCATACGCTTCATCTTTTTAATATCTTTCGTCAGTATGATGGAAAGGATAATTGTGCTCAAGTGTTAGAAGAAGAATGCATTAAAATGTTTGGCACTAAATATTTGAATGATGAGCATGATTGCAATGTTGTTAGTACGAATTCTTTGAATGCCCATGATGCTTATGATGATTGCACTAGTTATGATGAAAATACCTCCTATAAACATGTCAATTTTAGTGGAGTAGACTGGGTTTGCAAATACACACCAAATAGGGAAGATAGATATTGCAAGAGGCATAAGTACTTAGAAACCAAATTGTTGCAAGAAGAGCTAGATGAATGTGCTAAAAATTTAAGATATCTTACCCATACTTGCGAACTTTGCAATGAACATGGTCATTTAAATATCAAATGCAAATTGTTTCATGACCGTATCGTCCAAAAATTGTGATGACTTGATTTCCCTTGCACATCATAATGAACTTAGTTTGCTCTTGGGTTATGAAGAAACGAAACGTATAACCGAGGGTATTCCAAAATTTAATCTCGATAAACTTCTTGGTTTTGATCTAGAGAAGATTTACATGTATTGTGCGGTGAATTGCATTGAAAATCTTTATATTGCCAATTACATAAAGAAAAGAAAACAAATAGGAGATGAAGAGAATACTAATGAAAGGGAAGAGACCTCCCAATACCCTCCTATTATTTCTTATGATGAATCAGGTAAGGAGGAGGAGCCTCCTATTCAACTAACCTCATTAATAAGGAGCTCCAAAAAGAGGATTGAACCCACACATGATGTGGTGAAGAAGAAGAAAAGAAAAAGGAAGAGAGGTAAAAAGATATCTCTCCCAAATAATGCTGCTCCTATTACTATTGTGCCTCATGAAAATATAATTGTGGAAGATAATCATACTTCTTATGATCTTGAAAATCTTTTTGGCACATGCTTGGAAGAATATGATAATTGCTATACAATTGGTGCTATCCATACTATTAATGACGAGAGTGATTATGCTTATAATATGTCACATCCCTAGTTCTGGTATGACCTAGACCAGCTAGTCAATTGTGCATCATGTTCAAATTCCATTTAAATTTGAAATGGGGATTTGTGAAACCCTCAGAATCATTTCTGGAAATAACCCAGATAAAATTGCTCCAAAAAGGTCCAAGAAATGTTCATGTAGCTCTCTGAAAATATTGGTTAGAGGTAAAATTCAAACAAATATTTTCCGGAGCTCATAAGTATTTATTTTGGCCATTTGGAATTAGTGCAATAATTATTTGCATTGGATATATATATGATATATTTATTTATATATGTCCAACAATTCTGATTTTTATGTGAGGGGCTCTGGAATACTTCAACTAGCTCCTACAATAAATTTCAGAAGAAACTAAGTTGATTTAGTATTTTATTAAATCAAAACAAATGTCAGAAAATAGAAAACAAAACAAAAATAGAAAAGAAACTTACTGCGGCCAGCTCCTGTGCTGGCCCAGCACTGTGTGGCCTGGCCGTCCCAGCTAGCCATCCCGGCCCATCCCCACCTCCCCTGTCGTCTTCCTCCTCTTGCCAGGAGGACGAAGGGCGCGTGGTCGCCGCGCACGCGCACGCGCTGCGCCACCTCCTGCTTCCGCCTACGCGGGGAAGGCTCCTAGAGCCGCCGCGTACTCCCCCGACCCCCTCTCACTCCCCCCCGAGTCAATCCCCTTCTCTGCCGCCTCCCCCTCGCTTTTCTCTCACGGCCGAGGGCTGCCGTCGCTGCAGCTCGTCGCCGCCGCTGCCACCGCCTTTCCCTCGCCCTCTCTCCGCATCTGTGAGCTCCGCCTCCTTGCTCTGAAGCTCTTCGCCGAGCTACACAAGCCGGGACGCCCCATGGAGCCATTGCTGTCGCCTTCTTCATCTCCGGCCGCCGTGGATCCCCATCGCCGCACCGTCGACCTCAATACGTCCCCGAGCTCGCCAACCCCTCCGTTCGATCTGCTGTGAGCTTCTACGTCGATCCCCCCTCTCTCATGGATCCTTTCCTGCCGCTAACACCATTGCCGTCGCGGCCGAGAGCTCGGCTCCGCCGTTCATGTCGCCGTCGTGGCCACAGCTGCCACAGCTCGCAACCGAGCTCACCGCCGTTCTCAGTGCCCTCCCGCGCATCGTTTGCACCCGACCACAGCCCCCCTAGTGCCCCGCAGCACCTAACCTGCACGCACCCGACTCCGGCCACCGCCACGAGCTCTGGTCCGGCGAGCTCCGTCGTTCCCGCATCCTCGCCTGAGCGCGGCTGGATGCGCCCGTGCACGGGCTACCCGCCGGTGGCCTCCGTGTGCCAAACCGTGGCCTCTAGCTCGTTCCGGCGAACTTCCGCCGTGGCTCGAGGTCGTCGTCGGCGAAACTCTGGCGACTGATGTGGCGCGTGATTAGCTGCTAACCCTGCCACTTAATCCACCCCCTAAGCCACTGACTATGGGCCCTAGGGATCGATCAAACCCTGGTCAGCTGGGTTTGACTCGGGTTTAGCCCCAGTGTCACTGACGTGTGCCCCCCACACGCCAGGTTTGACCTAGTCAACCGTGCTGACGCCTCTGTGACGTCATGCTGACGCAATAATGCTTTTTTTCTGGATTTTACTTAATTTAGAGAATTCGAGAAAATGATATATACTTCAAAAATTCATAGAAATTCAACCGTAGCTCAGATTGAAATAATTTATATATGAAAAATTCTCAGAAAAATTCAATCTATCCATCTGTACTTGTTTCATGCATGTTTAACCAACTTATACTTGATATATATGTGAAAACATATAAATGGCATTTATAAAGATTTAATTTAGAGTTGCATTTGAACCTTTGGTTCAAATGGACCTCTTCCAAATAGAATGCTAAATGCATTAGCTCAAAGCACATCACATACTCATGCCATGATCATGCATCATATTGTTGCATATGCTTGTGTTTGATTATCGACACCGTTCCTTCTCGATAGGTCCTGCTCCGGAGACCGATCCAGAGTACCTGTCTGAGGAGCAGTGCCTTCCTTGTTGATCTACCAGGCAAGCAAACCCCCTTGTTCATTCCGATACAATCCTACTCTCTCGCTCCTGCTCTCATTTATTGCATTAGGACAACAACGATTCAACTGCTACTTTATGCCGCGGTAGTTGAACCCATTCCTCTGCATGACTTGTCATTGCCACAGTAAATAGTTAAAACCCACTAGCATGTGTAGGAGTTGATTGAGCCATGTTGTGTTCTTGCCATGCCATGCCTGCTATTTCTTAGAGTTGTGTCAGGTATGATTCATCGGGAATGAATTGGAGTGGTACGATATGTTCTGGTGCTGAGAGTTAAGCATGTGAACACGATTTGGTAAAGGTAGCGGTGAGAGGCCATGTAGGAGTACATGGTGGGTTGTCTCACTGGAACCGTCCTTAAGCACTGAGTTCCGTGTATGTTGTCCAATGACTAGCTACTACCACACATTGGAATGCGTAAGTGCCCCTCCCGACTTATTAGCCAACTTGATCTCTGTCCAGGAGTTGCAAATAGTTTCTGGTGTTTGTAGGTAGTGTTAGTAGTCTACCTAGTGACACCCGGCCAGGTGGGCTTGGGACAGACTAGGCACAAGTGGCACGGTGTACCAAGCGTAGATCCATCCGGCGAGGTGGGCTTGGGAACCCTGCACATATCGTTTGCGGCCGTGAGCGACACCCCGGTCGGATCTCCTTGCGGATGGAACCCGAATAGGCGATAAACCTGTACTAGAGTCTTGTGTGGTTAGTCAGGTCGTGGCCGACACCCTCGCCAGGCTTCCGCTTGAAGGTTGCCGAGGTACATGACGTGTACATGGTGATAAGTGGTGAGAGCGTGTGGGAAGAAGTACACCCCTGCAGGGTTATCATGATCTATTCGAATAGCCGTGTCCTTGGTTATGGACTTCTTGGATGCTTACGTGGTACATAGACAACTTAAAGTGGATACTCTAAAATACTCAAGACAAGTGTGAGTGCTATGGATGGCCTTCTCGTGGAGAGACGGGGATGAATCCATAGTGGTGTATTGATGTGGTGATTAGTGCACTCGTGTGCGCTGCCTCATCCCAAAGAAGTTTCTCATTGTCGTAGAACAGGATAGCCACTGAGTCAAAGCTGGCTTGCTGCAACTAAACCCCACATTACCTTCTTGATACAAATGCATGTATGATAGGATCTGATGTAAGTCTTGCTGAGTACCTTTGTACTCACGTTTGCTTTATTTATGTTTTGCAGGTGAGACATCTGTCTCACTAGTAGTACCGCTTGGTCTTCGACGAGTAGCTGGTTACCTTAGCTACGATCTTGTACCTTGGGAGGGTCTTCTAGATAGTCAGGCTTCTGAGCCTTTTTCCTTTTGTAGTTGTCTGTACTCAGACATGTAATGCTTCCATTGCTTGTATGCTCTGAATGATGGGTCATGTGACCCCTGTTTGTATTTAATGCTATGTGGCTCTTCTGAGCCTTTACCTATATGAGTTTGCATTATGTTGCGATGCCATGTTGTACATCACATACTTGCATGTTATGCGTACATGTGACGTGTATTGCTATGTGTGGGATCCGACAATCTAGTTGTTTATCCTTGGCAGTATCTCTTATGGGGAAATGTAGTCTAGTGCTTCCTTGAGCCATAGTAGTCCGCTACAGCCCGGTTCACCGGAGTCCTGCTAGCCCAGCACTACTGCTCAGGACACATGACTGGCCGGCATATATTTCACTTCGTTCCTGTGTCTATCCCTTTGGGGAAATGTCACGCGGTGACATCCGGAGTCCTGCCTAGCCTGCTACAGCCCGGGTTCCCCGGAGTCCTGTTAGCCCAGTGCTACAGCCCGGATTCACACGCTGCTGACCGTCATGCTCAATGTGAATCATGTATGCATGTCCCCATAGGTTAGTGCCGCTTTGGGTTCACGACTAGCCATGTCGGCACGGGTTCTCTGTCATATTGATGCTAGCGACACAATCATATACGTGAGCCAAAAGGCGCAAACAGTCCCGAGCCAGGGTAAGGCGACACCCGTGGGAATATCGTGCGTGAGGCCGCAAAGTGATATGAGGTGTTACCGGCTAGATCGATGTGAATTGGAATCGGGGTCCCGACAACTTTGGTATCAGAGCCTGACTACCTATAAGATTACCAAGCCAACCTGGTTGAAGTTGAGTCTATAAATTCTTTAGTTATGTAAGGGAATTGATTATGGAAGGGAATGTAAGGCTCTTTTTACTTCTTATACCTCATGCCCTTCTTATCTGAGTCATCCTATCCTTCCTACGGGGTTAAGGAACTAGGATTCCTCTTTTGTCTATTAGGATCATGTGTTACTACTCCGTAGTCTCTTAGGATTGGTTGATCTGAGTCATATCCCAGTTCGAGTATCTCCGGTGTAGCCTGTTTAGTAATATTTTGAACCTTGAGTGATTTTGTTGAGTTTGGTGCTACCCCGTCCTTGCAGAATGTTTTATTTTGAGCATTCTACTTTCGTTATGTTACCAGAATTGTCCTAGGATTTCAAGAGATAGTATTTTTCCTTGTACTATATTCTACATCCTTATGATGATGCTGAATCCATCCTTGTTTCCTTGGTTTCGTTCTTCAGGATGTTGTCGGTTAATCGAAATTCTGTTGCTCGTAGCCGGAACCACGGAGATGGTAGGGATGAGGATCCTCCCTATCAGTCTTTGTTGGCAAAGTTCATGTTAGAAGTTGAGATGAACAAGCGTGAGACCAACCGCCTGTTAGCACGTATCAAGGAGAACACCGCACCCCAGTGCAAGGAGTCAGCGACCATTTATGATTTCATTGGTCTGAAACCACCTACCTTCCATCATTCCATCGAACCACTCGATGCAGATGACTGGCTTTGAAGTATCACTCACAAGCTGCGTTCTGCGAACGTAGCTGAAGGGGACAACGTCACCTATGCTACATATCACCTGGAAGGTCCTGCTAGTATTTGGTGGCAGAACTATGAGGCTATGCTTCTAGCTGGCCAGATAACCACCTGGAGAGATTTCACTGAGGCTTTTCGTGAGCATCACATTCCTCAGGCTCTCATTGATCGCAAGACAGAAGAATTCTGTAGTTTCACCCAGGATAAGATGGCTGTTGATGCTTACAGTAGAGAGTTTGAGAACCTTGCCTGCTATGCTACAAAAGAGGTGTCCACAGACGCCAAGAAGCAGGCTAGGTTCCGGAAGGGTCTCAAACCCAAGTTGCGTCGTGATCTCCACCTGCATCACTGTGATACATTCCAGGCTCTTGTGAATAAGGCCATTAATGCAGAAACAACTCAACTCACCTATGAGGAGTCTCGTAAGAACACCCGTGATTTGGGTTCTTCTTCCGGTTCTACTTCGCAGAAGCGCCGGATTTGGGTTCCGAACTCCGCTCTTCCACCCGGTTATACACCAAGGCCTTATTGTGTGGCACCTCACCCAGTTCAACTATATGCTACACCCATGCCTATTGGTAGACCACTTGTCAATGCAGGTCCTTGTCCTACCTCCAAGATTTGTTACAAGTGCGGAGAGCCAGGCCACATTGCCCGTATTTACACTCAGAACCGTGTTGCTCCACCCCAGCCCGAGAAGTCTGTTGGTCGTGGTAGTAAGCCATCACGCAAGATGATCAGTGCCAAGTCAGCTCCCACTGAACTTGGACGTGTGCATCACGTCTCAGCTGAAGACGCTCATGATGATCCAGATGTCGTTCTTGGTACACTCCTTGTCAACTGTCATCTAGCTTCGGTTCTATTCGATACTGGAGCATCTCACTCCTTCATTTCCGAAGGTTATGCCCGCTTGCACGACATGTCATTTTGTGATATGCCCTCCCCACTACTCATTCAAACTCCTGGATCCAAGTGGCAAACTTCTAGGACAAGTTATGGAAATGAAATACATGTTGACAGACTTGTATTCCTAGCTTCCTTGATATCCCTTAAGTCTTCAGATATAAACATCATCTTGGGTATGGACTTGATGAAAGCTCATTATGCCAAGATTGACTGTTACACCAGGTCTGTTCAGCTCACACACCCCTCTGGCAAGATAGTCACTGTCTCCACCAAAATTGCAAAGCGTCAACTCTATTCTCTAAATGCCAGCCCTCTTCCTGACCTTGAAGATATCCCGGTAGTCCACGACTTTCCGGATGTCTTTCCAGAGGAACTGCCAGGTATTCCACCTGACAGAGATGTAGAGTTTGTCATAGATCTTATCCACGGAACCGCCCCAATTTCTAGGAGACCTTACAAGATGGCACCCTTAGAGCTAGCCGAGCTTAAGAAACAACTCGATGAATCCTTGCAAAAGGGTTTCATCCGCCCAAGTTCTTCTCCCTGGGCTTGCCCCATCCTCTTTGTCAAGAAGAAGGATGGTACAGACCGGATGGTTGTAGATTATCGTCCTGTTAATTTGGTCACGATAAAGAACAAGTATCCGCTCCCCAGGATCAACGACCTGTATGATCAGCTCGTTGGATCCTCAGTCTTTTCAAAGATTGATTTTAGGTTAGGCTACCACCAAATCAAGATCAGAAACGGGGACATTCCTAAGACGGCTTTTGTCACTCGTTATGGCCAGTACAAGTACACCGTCATGTCCTTCGGTCTAACAAATGCTCCAGCTACATTCTCCCGCTTGATGAACTCGATATTCATGGAGTACTTAGATATGTTCATCGTGGTTTACCTCGATGATATCCATATTTACTCGAAGAACGAGGAAGAGCATGCCGAACATCTTAGACTTGTGTTAGAAAACCTCAGAGAGCATCTCCTTTATGCCAAGTTCTCCAACTGTGAATTTTGGTTGCTAGAAGTGACCTACCTAGGCCACGTGATATCTGGTAAGGGCATTGCCATCAATCCCAAGAGAGTTCAGGCCATTCTTGATTGGACTCCACCTGGAACCGTTAAGCAAGTTAGGAGTTTCCTTGGCCTAGCCAGTTATTGTCGCCCCTTCATTGAGAACTTCTCCAAAGTGGCCAAACCTCTCACGGAACTTCTCAAGAAGGATAAAAAGTTTGAGTGGTCCCCACAGTGTGAGCACAGTTTTCAGGAACTAAAAAGACGCCTGCCTTCTGCTCCCATACTTGTGCCACCGGGTTTCACTAAAGACTTTGTTATCTACTGCGATGCCTCACGACAGGGAATAGGTTGCATTCTTATGCAGGATCATCATGTGATTGCCTATGCATCTCGACAGTTGCATCCACATCAGGAGAATTATCCTACACATGATCTAGAGCTTGCAGCCGTAGTCTATGCACTTAAGACATGGTGACATTACCTTCTCAGTAAACATTGCGAGATTTACACCGACCACCAGAGTCTCAAGTATATCTTCACCCAACCATATTTGAACCTTAGGCAAAGACGTTGGTTGGAGTTGATCTCAGATTACGACTTAGGGATTACCTACACCCCAGGCAAGGGGAATGTCATGGCTGATGCACTAAGTCGTAAGTCCTATTGCAATAATCTCATGTTGCAATAGGGCCAGCCACTTCTCCATGAGGAATTATGTAAGCTTAACCTTCACATTGCTCCTCACGGATTCCTTTCTACCTGGGTGGCGAAACCTACCCTTGAGGATCAGATCATTACTGATCAGAAGTTTGATAGGGGTGTTATCCGCATCAAGAGAAACATTAGGAAGGGAGTTGGTGGATGTTTCTCTATGGATGACCGAGGTGTTGTTTTCTTTGAGAATCGCTTGGTGGTTCCCAAGAATCAACATCTGCGACAACTGATTCTTAAGGAGGCCCATGAATCTCCTTTCACAATTCATCCCGGTAGTACTAAGATGTATCAGGACCTGCGCTAGAGGTTATGGTGGACTAGGATGAAGAGAGAAATTGCTCAGTTTATTGCTAACTGTGGCGTTTGTCGTCGCGCTAAGGAAGAGCATCAAAGACCTGCTGGCACCCTTCAGGCTTTAGCTATTCTTGAATGGAAATGGGATAAAGTTGGTATGGACTTCATCACTGGCTTTCCCATGACCAAGAGAGGAAATAATGCTATCTTCGTAGTCATTGATCGTCTTTCCAAAGTGGCTCACTTCCTACCTGTTCGAGAGAGTATCACTTCTAGTCAGCTCGCTGACTTATATATTTCTCGAATAGTGTCACTTCATGGTGTTCCACTAGAGATCAATTCAGACCATGGTAGTCTTTTCACTTCTCATTTCTGGGAAAGTTTCCAAACTGCCATGGGCACCCATCTTTCCTTTAGTACCGCTTTCCACCCTCAATCAAGTGGTCAGGTGGAAAGGGTCAACCAAATTCTCGAAGACATGCTTAGATCTTGCGTTATCTCATTCGGTAGGGATTGGGAGAAGTGTCTTCCCTTCGCCGAGTTTGCTTATAACAATAGCTACCAATCCAGTCTCAAGAAAGCTCCTTTTGAGATTTTATATGGACGAAGATGTCGAACACCTTTGAATTGGTCAGAAACCGGTGAAAGACAATTATGTGGACCGGTTATGATCCAGGAGGCAGAAGAGCAAGTTCGCATCATTCGTGAGAATTTGAAAACAGCCCAATCTCGTCAAAAGAGCCAGTATGACCGTCGTCATAAGGAAGTGGCTTATGAAGATGGTGACAAGGCTTACCTTCGGGTTACCCCTTTGAAGGGTACCCATCATTTCGGTACCAAGGGAAAGTTGGCTCCTTGTTACATTGGTCCTTTTTGCATTCTCGCTAAACGAGGAGAGGTTGCCTACCAGTTGGAACTACCCCCACATATTTCTCGAGTTCATGATGTCTTCCACGTCTCTCAACTCAGGTGTTGCTTCTCGGATCCCATCCGCGGAGTGCACCACGAAACGCTTGATCTCCAAGATAACCTCACTTATCGAGAGTACCCCGTCCGCATTCTGGATCAAGCAGAGTGTGTCACTCGACGTCATAACATCAAGTTTCTCAAGGTTCAGTGGTCTCATCATTCCGAGAGGGAAGCTACCTGGGAGCGTGAAGATCGTCTTCGACTTGAGTACCCCGCTTTCTTTCCGCCAACTCTTGAATCTCGGGACGAGATTTTTTTGAGTGGGGGCGAGTTGTCACATCCCTAGTTCTGGTATGACCTAGACCAGCTAGTCAATTGTGCATCATGTTCAAATTCCATTTAAATTTGAAATGGGGATTTGTGAAACCCTCAGAATCATTTCTGGAAATAACCCAGATAAAAATTGCTCCAAAAAGGTCCAAGAAAATGTTCATGTAGCTCTCTGAAAATATTGGTTAGAGGTAAAATTCAAACAAGTATTTTTAGGAGCTCATAAGTATTTATTTTGGCCATTTGGAATTAATGCAATAATTATTTGCATTGGATATATATATATGATATATTTATTTATATATGTCCAACAATTCTGATTTTTATGTGAGGGGCTCTGGAATACTTCAACTAGCTCCTACAAAAAATTTCAGAAGAAAATAAATTGATTTAGTATTTTATTAAATCAAAACAAATGTCAGAAAATAGAAAACAAAACAAAAATAGAAAAGAAACTTACCTGCGGCCAGCTCCTGTGCTGGCCCAGCACTGTGTGGCCTGGCCGGCCCAGCTAGCCAGCCTGGCCCATCCCCACCTCCCCTGTCGTCCTCCTCCTCTTGCCAGGAGGACGAAGGGCACGTGGTCGCCGCGCGCGCGCACGCACTGCGCCACCTCCTGCTTCCGCCGACGCGGGGAAGGCTCCTGGACCGCCGCGTACTCCCCCGACCACCTCTCACTCCCCCCCTCCCGAGTCGATCCCCTTCTCTGTCGCCTCCCCCTCGCTTTTCTCTCATGACTGAGCGCTGCCGTCGCTGCAGCTCGTCGCTGCCGCTGCCACCACCTTCCCCTCGCCCTCTCTCCGCGTCTGTGAGCTCCGCCTCCTTGCTCTGAAGGTCTCCGCCGAGCTACGCAAGCCGGGACGCCCCATGGAGCCGTCGCTGTCGCCTTCTTCATCTCCGGCCGCCGTGGATCCCCATCACTGCACCGTCGACCTCAGCGCGTCCCCGAGCTCGCCAACCCATCCATTCGATCCGCTGTGAGCTTCTGCGTCGATCCCCCCTCTCTCATGGCTCCTTTCCTCCCGCTAACACCGTTGCCGTCGCGGCTGAGAGCTTGGCTCCGCCGTTCATGTCGCCGTTGTGGCCACAGCTGCCACAGTTCGCAACCGAGCTCACCGTCATTCTCAGTGCCCTCCCGCGCGTCGTTTGCACCCAACCGCAGCCCCCCTAGTGCCCCGCAGCACCTAACCCGCACGCACCCGACTCCGGCCGCCGCCGCGAGCTCTGCTCCGAGCTCCGCCGTTCCCGCAACCTCCCCTGAGCGCGGCTGGATGCGCCCGTGCACGGGCTACCCGCCGGTGGCGTGCGTGTGCCAAACCCTCCAGCTCGTTCCGGCGAACTTCCGCTGTGGCTCGAGGTCATCACCGGCGAAACTCCGGCGCCTGACGTGGCGCGTGATAAGCTGCTAACCCTGCCACTTAATCCACCCCCTAAGACACTGACTATGGGCCCCAGGGCTCCGTCAAACCGTGGTCAGCTGGGTTTGACTCGGGTTTAGCCCCGGTGTCACTGACGTGTGCCCCCCACATGTCAGGTTTGACCTGGTCAGCCCTGCTGACGCCTTTGTGACGTCATGCTGACGCAATAATGTTTTTTTCTGGATTTTAATTAATTCAGAGAATTCCAGAAAATGATATATACTTCAAAAATTCATAGAAATTCAACCATAGCTCAGATTGAAATAATTTATATATGAAAAATTCTCAGAAAAATTCAATCTATCCATATGTACCTATTTCATGCATGTTTAACCAACTTATACTTGATATATATGTGAAAACATATAAATGGCATTTATAAAGATTTAATTTAGAGTTGCATTTGAACCTTTGGTTCAAATAGACCTCTTCCAAATAGAATGCTAAATGCATTAGCTCAAAGCACATCACATACTCATGCCATGATCATGCATCATATTGTTGCATATGCTTGTGTTTGATTATCGACACTGTTCCTTCTCGATAGGTCCTGCTCCGGAGACCGATCCAGAGTACCTGTCTGAGGAGTAGTGCCTTCCTTGTTGATCTACCAGGCAAGCAAACCCCCTTGTTCATTCCGATACAATCCTACTCTCTCGCTCCTGCTCTCATTTATTGCATTAGGACAACAACGATTCAACTGCTACTTTATGCCGCGGTAGTTGAATCCATTCCTCAGCATGACCTGTCATTGCCACAGTAAATAGTTAAAACCCACTAGCATGTGTAGGAGTTGATTGAGCCATGTTGTGTTCTTGCCATGCCATGCCTGCTATTGCTTAGAGTTGTGTCAGGTCTGATTCATCGGGAATGAATTGGAGTGGTACGATATGTTCTGGTGCTGAGAGTTAAGCATGTGAACACGATTTGGTAAAGGTAGCGGTGAGAGGCCATGTAGGAGTACATGGTGGGTTGTCTCACTGGAACCGTCCTTAAGCACTGAGTTCCGTGTATGTTGTCCAATGACTAGCTACTACCACACATTGGAATGCTTAAGTGCCCCTTTCGACTTATTAGCCAACTTGATCTCTGTCCAGGAGTTGCAAATAGTTTCTGGTGTTTGTAGGTAGTGTTAGTAGTCTACCTAGTGGCACTCGGCTAGGTGGGCTTGGGACAGACTAGGCACAAGTGGCACGGTGTACCAAGCGTAGATCCATCCGGCGAGGTAGGCTTGGGAACCCTGCACATATCGTTTGGGGCCGTGAGCGACACCCCGGCCGGATCTCCTTGCGTATGGAACCCGAATAGGCGATAAACCTGGACTAGAGTCTTGTGTGGTTAGTCAGGTCGTGGCCGACACCCTCGCCAGGCTTCCACTTGAAGGTTGCCGAGGTACATGACGTGTACATGGTGATAAGTGGTGAGATTGTGTGTGAAGAAGTACACCCCTGCAGGGTTATCATGATCTATTCGAATAGCCGTGTCCTTGGTTATGGACTTCTTGGATGCTTACGTGGTAAAATAGACAACTTAAAGTGGATACTCTAAAATACTCAAGACAAGTGTGAGTGCTATGGATGGCCTTCTCGTGGAGAGACGGGGATGAATCCATAGTGGTGTATTGATGTGGTGATTAGTGGACTCGTGTGCGCTGCCTCATCCCAAAGAAGTTTCTCATTGTCGTAGAACAGGATAGTCACTGAGTCAAAGCTGGCTTGCTGCAACTAAACCCCACATTACCTTCTTGATACAAATGCATGTATGATAGGATCTGATGTAAGTCTTGCTGAGTACCTTTGTACTCACGTTTGCTTTATTTATGTTTTGCAGGTGAGACATCTGTCTCACTAGTAGTACCGCTTGGTCTTCGACGAGTAGCTGGTTACCTCAGCTACGATCTTGTATCTTGGGATGGTCTTGTAGATAGTCAGGCTTCTAAGCCTTTTTCCTTTTGTAGTTATCTGTACTCAGACATGTAATGCTTCCGTTGCTTGTATGCTCTGAATGATGGGTCATGTGACCCCTGTTTGTATTTAATGCTATGTGGCTCTTCTGAGCCTTTACCTATATGAGTTTGCGTTATGTTGTGATGCCATGTTGTACATCACATACTTGCATGTTATGCGTACATGTGACGTGTATTGCTATGTGTGGGATCCGACAATCTAGTTGTTTATCCTTGGCAGTCTCTCTTATGGGGAAATGTAGTCTAGTGCTTCCTTGAGCCATAGTAGTCCGCTACAGCCCGGTTCACCGGAGTCCTGCTAGCCCAGCACTACTGCTCAGGACACTTGACTGGCCGGCATGTGTTTCACTTCGTTCCTGTGTCTATCCCTTCGGGGAAATGTCACGCGATGACATCCGGAGTCCTGCCTAGCCTGCAATAGCCCGGGTTCCCCGGAGTCCTGTTAGCCCAGTGCTACAGTCCGGATTCACACGCTGCTGACCGTCATGCTCAATGTGAATCATGTATGCATGTCCCCATAGGTTAGTGCCGCTTTGGGTTCACGACTAGCCATGTCGGCATGGGTTCCCTGTCATATGGATGCTAGCGACACAATCATATACGTGAGCCAAAAGGCGCAAACGGTCCCGAGCCAGGGTAAGGCGATACCTGTGGGAATATCGTGCGTGAGGCCGCAAAGTGATATGAGGTGTTACCGGCTAGATCGATGTGAATTGGAATCGGGGTCCCGACAACTTTGGTATCAGAGCCTGACTACCTGTAGGATTACCGAGCCAACCTGGTTGAAGTTGAGTCTAGAAATTTTTAGTTATGTAAGGGAATTGATTGTGGAAGGGAATGTAAGGCTCTTTTTACTTCTTATACCTCATGCCCTTCTTGTCTAAGTCATCCTATCCTTCCTACGGGGTTAAGGAACTAGGCTTCCTCTTCTGTCTATCAGGATCACGTGTTACTACTCCGTAGTCTCTTAGGATTGGTTGATCTGAGTCATATCCTAGTTCGAGTATCTCCGGTGTAGCCTGTTTAGTAATATTTTGAACCTTGAGTGACGTTGTTGAGTTTGGTGCTACCCCGTCCTTGCAGAATGTTTCATTTTGAGCATTCTACTTCTGTTACGCTGCCGGAATTGTCCTAGGATTTCAAGAGATAGTATTTTTCCTTGTACTATATTCTACATCCTTATGATGATGCTGAATCCATCCTTGTTTCCTTGGTTTCGTTCTTTAGGATGTTGTCGGTTAACCGAAATCTGTTGCTCGTAGCCAGAACCACGGAGATGGTAGGGATGAGGATCCTCCCTATCAGTCTTCGTTGGCAGAGTTCATGTTAGAAGTTGAGATGAACAAGCGTGAGACCAACCGCCTGTTAGCATGTATCGAGGAGAACACCGCACCCCAGTGCAAGGAGTCAGCGACCATTTATGATTTCATTGGTCTGAAACCACCTACCTTCCATCATTCCATCGAACCACTCGATGCAGATGACTGGCTTCGTAGTATCACTCACAAGCTGCGTTCTGCGAACGTAGCTGAAGGTGACAAGGTCACCTATGCTGCATATCACCTGGAAGGTCCTGCTAGTATTTGGTGGCAGAACTATGAGGCTATGCTTCCAGCTGGCCAGATAACCACCTGGAGAGATTTCACTGAGGCTTTTCGCGAGCATCACATTCCTCAGGCTCTCATTGATCGCAAGAGAGAAGAATTCTGTAGTTTCACCCAGGATAAGATGGCTGTTGATGCTTACAGTAGAGAGTGTGAGAACCTTGCCTGCTATGCTACAGAAGAGGTGTCCACAGACGCCAAGAAGCAGGCTAGGTTCCGGAAGGGTCTCAACCCAAGTTGTGTCGTGATCTCCACCTGCATCACTGTGATACATTCCAGGCTCTTGTGAATAAGGCCATTAATGCAGAGACAGCTCAACTCACCTATGAGGAGTCTCGTAAGCACACCCGTGATTTGGGTTCTTCTTCTGGTTCTACTTCGCAGAAGCACCGGATTTGGGTTTCGAACTCCGCTCTTCCACCCGGTTATACACCAAGGCCTTCTAGTGTGGCACCTCACCCAGTTCAACCGTATGCTACACCCATGCCTATTGGTAGACCACTTGTCAATGTGGGTCCTTGTCCTACCTCCAAGATTTGTTAGAAGTGCGGAGAGCCAGGCCACATTGCCCGTATTTACACTCAGATCCGTGTTGCTCCACCCCAGCCCGAGAAGTTTGTTGGCCGTGGTAGTAAGCCATCACGCAAGATGATCAGTGCCAAGTCAGCTCCCACTGAACTTGGACGTGTGCATCACGTATCAGCTAAAGACGCTCATGATGATCCAGATGTCGTTCTTGGTACACTCCTTGTCAACTGTCATCCAGCTTCGGTTCTATTCGATACTGGAGCATCTCACTCCTTCATTTCCGAAGGTTATGCCCGCTTGCACAACATGTCATTTTGTGATATGCCCTCCCCACTACTCATTCAAACTCCTGGATCCAAGTGGCAAACTTCTAGGATAAGTTATGGAAATGAAATACATGTTGACAGACTTGTATTCCTAGCTTCCTTGATATCCCTTAAGTCTTCAGATATTAACATCATCTTGGGTATGGACTTGATGAAAGCTCATTATGCCAAGATTGACTGTTACACCAGGTTTGTTCAGCTCACACACCCCTTTGGCAAGATAGTCACCGTCTCCACCAAAATTGCAAAGCGTCAACTCTATTCTCTAAATGCCAGCCCTCTTCCTGACCTTGAAGATATCCCGGTAGTCCGCAACTTTCCGGATGTCTTTCCATAGGAATTTCCAGGTATTCCACCTGACAGAGATGTAGAGTTTGTCATAGATCTTATCCCTGGAACCGCCCCAATTTCTAGGAGACCTTACAAGATGGCACCCTTAGAGCTAGCCGAGCTTAAGAAACAACTCGATGAATCCTTGCAAAAGGGTTTCATCTGCCCTAGTTCTTCTCCCTGGGCTTGCCCCATCCTCTTTGTCAAGAAGAAGGATGGTACGGACCATATGGTTGTAGATTATCGTCCCATTAATTTGGTCACGATAAAGAACAAGTATCCGCTCCCCAGGATCAACGACCTGTATGATCAGCTCATTGGATCTTCAGTCTTTTCAAAGATTGATTTTAGGTTAGGCTACCACCAAATCAAGATCAGAAACAGGGACATTCCTAAGACGGCTTTTGTCACTCGTTATGGCCAGTATGAGTACACTGTCATGTCCTTCGGTCTAACAAATGCTCCAGCTACATTCTCCCGCTTGATGAACTCGATCTTCATGGAGTACTTAGATATGTTCGTCGTGGTTTACCTCGATGATATCCTTATTTACTCGAAGAACGAGGAAGAGCATGCCGAACATCTTAGACTTGTGTTAGAAAAACTCAGAGAGCATCGCCTTTATGCCAAGTTCTCCAAGTGCGAATTTTGGTTGCTAGAAGTGACCTACCTAGGCCACGTGATATCTGGTAAGGGCATTGCCGTCAATCCCGAGAGAGTTCAGGCTGTTCTTGATTGGACTCCACCTGAAACGGTTAAGCAAGTTAGGAGTTTCCTTGGCCTAGCCAGTTATTGTCGCCCCTTCGTTGAGAACTTCTCCAAAGTGGCCAAACCTCTCACGGAACTTCTCAAGAAGGATAAAAAGTTTGAGTGGTCCCCACAGTGTGAGCACAGTTTTCAGGAACTGAAAAGACGCCTGACTTCTGCTCCCATACTTGTGCCACCGGATTTCACTAAAGACTTTGTTATCTACTTCGACGCCTCACGACAGGGAATAGGTTGCATTCTTATGCAGGATCGTCATGTGATTGCCTATGCATCTCGACAGTTGCATCCACATGAGGAGAATTATCCTACACATGATCTAGAGCTTGCAGCCGTAGTCTATGCACTTAAGACATGGCGACATTACCTTCTCGGTAAACATTGCGAGATTTACACCGACCACCAGAGTCTCAAGTATATCTTCACCAAGGCCCCATAGGTTAGTGCCGCTTTGGGTTCATGACTAGCCATGTCGGCCCGGGTTCTATGTCATATGGATGCTAGCGACACAATCATATACGTGATCCAAAATGCACAAACGGTCCCGGGCCAGGGTAAGGCGACACCCGTGGGAATACCGTGCGTGAGGCCGCAAAGTGATATGAGGTGTTACCAGCTAGATCGATGTGAATTGGAATCGGGGTCCCGACATAATATGAAAAGGCCCAAGCTTGGGGATGCTATGTTTGATGAAGATGATGTTTTTGAGAATATATATCCTGCAATTAATGTTTGTCCCAAGCTTGGGGATGCTACGCTTAATGAAGATGATATTTTTAGTATTCCAAGTTTTGATATGCAAATTTATAATGATAATAACATGCCTCCTACTTATGATAATTATTGTGATGATACATATGCTATAAAAAGTAGTGAGGATTATATTTATAAAACTTGTCATGATTATGGTTACCCCTTTTCTGAACATTACTCTTTTAATGTGGAAACAATTTATAGTATCCAAGTCTCTTATGATACTCCCACTATCCCGAATGAGAAGAATTTTTCTTATGTGGAGAGTAATAAAATTTCTATGCTTGTAGATCATGAAAAGAATGCTCTAGGTGCTGGTTATATTGTTGAATTCATTCATGATGCTACTAAAAATTATTATGAGGGAGGAACATATGCTTGTAGGAATTTCAATAATATCAAGTTTCCTCTCTATGTGCTTAAAGTTTTGAAGTTATGCTTGTTTTGCCCTCCTATGCTAGTTGATTATTGTTCCCACAAGTTGTTTGCTCACAAAATCCCTATGCATAGGAAGTGGGTTAGAATTAAATGTGCTAGTAATATTCTTCATTATGCTCTCTTTATATTTCAATTCTTATCTTTTATGTGAGCATTGTTGAAATCATCATGCCTAGCTAGGGGCGTTAAACGATAGCGCTTGTTGGGAGGCAACCCAATTTTTTTTAGCTCCTTGATTTTTGTTCCTGTTTAATAATAAATAATTCATCTAGCCTCTGTTTAGATGTGGTTTTATGCTTTTAATTAGTGTTTGTGCCAAGTAGAACCTTTGGGAAGACTTGGGGAAAGTCTTGTTGATCATGCTGTAAAAAAACAGAAACTTTAGCGCTCACGAGAATTGCTGCCATTTTTATTAGGAGAGTGATATTTAGTTAATTCTTTTTGAAGATGATTAATAGATAAATTCCTTAGGTCCAGAAATTTATTTGATAATTTTATGAGTTCCAGAAGTATACATTTGATCCAGATTACTACAGACTGTTCTGTTTTTCACAGATTCTGTTTTTTCATGTGTTGTTTACTTATTTTGATGAATCTATGGCTAGTAAAAGAGTTTATAAACCATAGAGAAGTTGGAATACAGTACGTTTAACACCAATATAAATAAAGAATGGGTTCATTACAGTAATTTGAAGTGGTGATTTATTTTCTTATACTAACGGAGCTTACGAGTTTTCTGTTATGTTTTGTGTTGTGAAGTTTTCAAGTTTTGGGTAAGGATTCGATGGAATATGGAATAAGGAGTGGCAAGAGCCTAATCTTGGGTATTCCCAAGGCACCCAAAGTAATATTCAAGGATAGCCAAGAGCCTAAGCTTGGGGATGCCCCGGAAGGCATCCCCTCTTTCATCTTCGTTCATCGGTAACTTTACTTGGAGCTATATTTTTATTCGCCACATGATATGTGTTTTGCTTGGAGCGTCAATTTATTTTGTTAGGATTTTCTTGATGTTATTTATAACAATGTTTTGCATCTTTTATTTCAATAAAATTGGCATTGATAGCCTCCACTATGCCTATGTTACTAGTATACATGTTGCTGTTTGAAAACAGAAAGTTTACCGCTGTTGCAATAATTCCCTAGAAAAGTCAGAATGTGATAAAATGTTGAAACCTTTTGCATATTAAGATATGATAAATTTAATACAGTGGGAATTTTCTTTCATTATTTTTGGAGCTAGGGAAGTATGGATGTTTCTGCATTCTTTACAGACTATCCTGTTTAGGCAGATTGCTGTTATGTTTGCATTGTTTGCATATGTTTGTTTCTTTAATGATTCTATTTGAGGATAGTACGATTAAATATGCAGAGGCATTTAGTATGCAATGTTGAATAATAATTTTAGTGATTTGCTACAGTAGAGTATGATAAGGTTTTTGCAATGGTTTATACTAACTTATCTCACGAGTCTTTGTTGAGTTTTGTGTGGATGAAGCTTTTGAGATTTAGGGAGACCATGATATGAGAGGAATTAAGGAGACACAAAAGCTCAATCTTGGGGATGCCCAAGGCACCCCAAGATAATATTTCAAGAAGTCTCAAGCATCTAAGCTTGGGGATGCCCCGGTTGGCATCCCACCTTTCTTCTTCAACAATTATCGGTTAGTTTCGGTTGATCCTAAGTTTTTGCTTCTTCACATAATGTTTGATATTTTTAGATGTCATTTTGTTTTGCTTTGCTTGCTGTTTGAATAAAATACCAAGATCTGAAATTGTTAAAAGTTAGAGAGTCTTCACATAGTTGCATAATTACTCAACTACTCATTGATCTTCACTTATATCTTTCGGAGTAGTTTGTCGATGTTCTAGTGCTTCACTTATATCTTTTAGAGCATGGTGGTAGTTTTATTTTGAAGAAATAGATGAATTCTCATGCTTCACTTATATTATTTTGAGAGTCTTAAATAGCATGGTAATTTGCTTAAAATCCTAATATGCTAGGTATTCAAGAATAATAAAATTCTCTTATGAGTGTGTTGAATACTATGAGAAGTTTGATACTTGATAATTGTTTTGAGATATGGAGATGGTGATATTAGAGTAATGCTAGTTGAGTAGTTGTGAATTTGAGAAATACTTGTGTTGAAGTTTGTGATTCCCGTAGCATGCACGTATGGTGAACCGTTATGTGATGAAGTCGGAGCATGATTTATTTATTGATTGTCTTCCTTATGAGTGGCGGTCGGTTACGAGCGATGGTCTTTTCCTACCAATCTATCCCCCTAGGAGCATGCGCGTAGTACTTTGTTTTGATAACTAATAGATTTTTGCAATAAGTATGTGAGTTCTTTATGACTAATGTTGAGTCCATGGATTATACGCACTCTCACCCTTCCATCCTTGCTAGCCTCTACGGTACCGTGCATTGCCCTTTCTCACATCGAGAGTTGGTGCAAACTTCGCCGGTGCATCCAAACCCCGTGATATGATACGCTCTGTCACACATAAACCTCCTTATATCTTCCTCAAAACAGCCACCATACCTACCTATTATGGCATTTCCATAGCCATTCAGAGATATATTGCCATGCAACTTTCCACCAGTCCGTTCATCATGACACATTCATCATTGTCATATTGCTTAGCATGATCATGTAGTTGACATAGTATTTGTGGCAAAGCCACCGTTCATAATTCTTTCATACATGTCACTCTTGATTCATTGCATATCCCAGTACACCGCCGGAGGCATTCATATAGAGTCATACTTTGTTCTAGTATCGAGTTGTAATCATTGAGTTGTAAATAAATAGAAGTGTGATGATCATCATTCAATAGAGCATTGTCCCCCCAAAAAAAGAAAGGCCAAAAAAAGAAAGGCCAAATAAAAAAAGAGAAAGGCCAAATAAAAAAGAAAGGCCAAATAAAAAAATAAAAAAAGGGACAATGCTACTATCCTTTTTCCACACTTGTGATTCAAAGTAGCACCATGTTCTTCATATAGAGAGTCTCTTGAATTATCACTTTCATATACTAGTGGGAATCTTTCATTATAGAACTTGGCTTGTATATTCCAATGATGGGCTTCCTCAAAATGCCCTAGGTCTTCGTGAGCAAGCAAGTTGGATGCACACCCACTTAGTTTCTTTTGAGCTTTCATAAATTTATAGCTCTAGTGCATCTGTTGCATGGCAATCCCTACTCACTCACATTGATATCTATTGATGGGCATCTCCATAGCCCATTGATACGCCTAGTTGATGTGAGACTATCTTCTCCTTTTTGTCTTCTCCACAACCACCATTCTATTCCACCTATAGTGCTATATCCATGGCTCACGCTCATGTATTGCGTGAAGATTGAAAAAGTTTGAGAACATCAAAAGTATGAAACAATTGCTTGGCTTGTCATCGAGGTTGTGCACGATTTAAATACTTTGTGTGGTGAAGATAGAGCATAGCCAGACTATATGATTTTGTAGGGATAACTTTCTTTGGCTATGTTATTTTGAGAAAACATAATTGCTTAGTTAGTATGCTTGAAGTATTATTGTTTTTATGTCAATATGAAATTTTGTCTTGAATCTTATGGATCTGAATAGTCATACCACAATTAAGAAGAATCACATTGAAATTATGCCAAGTAGCACTCCGCATCAAAAATTCTCTTTTTATCATTTACCTACTCGAGGATGAGCAGGAATTAAGCATGGGGATGCCGGATACGTCTCCAACGTATCTATAATTTTTGATTGCTCCATGCTATATTATCTACTATTTTGGGCAATATTGGGCTTTATTATCCACTTTTATATTACTTTTGGGACTAACCTATTAACCGGAGGCCCAGCCCAGATTTGCTGTTTTATGCCTATTTCAGTGTTTCAAAGAAAAGGAATATCAAACGGAGTCGAAACGGAATGAAATCAACTGGAGAAGTTATTTTTGGAATGAAAGCCACCGGATATACTTGGACTCCACGTCGGGAGATACAGGAGGTGCTCACGAGGGTGGGGAGCGCGCCGCCCCCCCTAGGGCGCGCTCCCCTGCCTCGTGGGGCCCCCGTAGCTCCTTCGACATACCCCCTGCACCCATATATATCGTCGTTCCCTAAAACTTCTAGAACGGAGATTAGATCGGGAGTTCCGCCGCCAGAAGCCTCCGTAGCCACCAAAAACCAACCTAGACCCGTTCCGGCACCCTGCCGGAGGGGGGGCAATCCCTCTCCGGTGGCCATCTTCATCATCCCGGTGCTCTCCATGACGAGGAGGGAGTAGTTCTCCCTCAGGGCTGTGGGTATGTACCAGTAGCTATGTGTTTGATCTCTCTCTCTCGTGTTCTTGAGGTGATACGATCTTGATGTATCGCGAGCTTTGCTATTATAGTTGGATCCTATGTTTCTCCTCCCCCTCTTCTCCCTTGTAATGAATTGAGTTTCCCCTTTGAAGTAATCTTATCAGATTGAGTCTTTAAAGATTTGAGAACACTTGACGTATGTCTTGCCGTGCGTATCTGTGGTGACAATGGGATATCACGTGATTCACTTGATGTATGTTTTGGTGATCAACTTGCGGGTTCCGCCCATGAACCTATGCATAGGGGTTGGCACACGTTTTCGTCGTGATTCTCCGGTAGAACTTTGGGGTACTCTTTGATGTCCTTTGTGTTGGTTGAATAGATGAATCTGAGATTGTGTGATGCATATCGTATAATCATGCCCACAGATACTTGAGGTGACATTGGAGTATCTAGGTGACATTAGGGTTTTGGTTGATTTGTATCTTAAGGTGTTATTCTAGTACAAACTCTGGGTCTGTTTGTGACACTTATAGGAATATCCCAACGGATTGATTGGAAAGAATAACTTTGAGGTGGTTTCGTACCCTACCATAATCTCTTCGTTCGTTCTCCGCTATTAGTGACTTTTGAGTGACTCTTTGTTGCATGTTGAGGGATAGTTATGTGATCCAATTATGTTATTATTGTTGAGGGAACTTACACTAGCGAAAGTATGAACCCTAGGCCTTGTTTCCTAGCATTGCAATATCGTTTACACTCACTTTTATCATTAGTTACCTTACTGTTTTTATATTTCCAGATTACAAAAACCTTTATCTACTATCCATATACCACTTGTATCACCATCTCTTCGCCGAACTAGTGCACCTATACAATTTACCATTGTATTGGGCGTGTTGGGGACACAAGAGACTCTTTGTTATTTGGTTATAGGGTTGCTTGAGAGAGACCATCTTCATCCTACGCCTACTACGGATTGATAAACCTTAGGTCATCCACTTGAGGGAAATTTGCTACTGTCCTACAAACCTCTGCACTTGGAGGCCCAACAACGTCTACAAGAAGATGGTTGTGTAGTAGACATAAGGTCACTCAGGATCCGGTGAGGCCCGAAGATAATCCTATGGTCGCCTGAAGTCCCCAGTATCCGGCTCTTGAAGAGAGCAACCAAAAGAATCCGGCACCGTCTGGTATGCGGTCGGACGCACGAAGGGAACTGCTAGAGCGAGCCACTATCTCAAAAGAGCACCGTATATTGATGGGTACGGTGATAGATAGGATTTCGTCCGCCGAAAGCGGGTTGCATGAAGCCTTTATGAGTCTACTGACGGGCTTTGAGGTACGTGAAATGATCTACATTTGTGATAGTACCGCACATTTTTAGGTGTGCCTTGTGTAGATAGTAGCCCCTGAGACTCTGGTTGTCATCGAGAACGGCGGCGAACAGAGGATCATAGTCCCAGGTAATAACCAGACCGCATTTATGTGCAGGTGTCTGAAGCTCCGGTGGCTAGCCAAACTGATGGGGTTGCCGAACTAAAGCGGCGACTGGATGCGGCGGATGCCGACATCGAGCTTGTTAACAAGCGGCTTGACGAGGCATAGGGTAGGTGATGTTTATAGTGAATGTCACATAGCAAGAGTAGCGTGATGCCAGTATCTTTAAAATGTTGTGACTGCAGATGGAGCTGCCACCGTGGAGGCCCTGCGGGCGGAGCTTGCCCGAGCCAAAGAGCAAGCAAGGAGTAGTAATGCGGCCACTTTGAAGGTGGCCGAAGAGTTGCGAGCCAAGAAGGCCGCGCATAGAGAGAGCAAAGAGAAAATGGCTAAAATGGCTGTGAAGTTAAAAGACACTGCCGACCGCTGCCAGTTACTTGAAGAAGAAAACCGGGCGACGGCTACGAACCTCGAAAAGGCCACAATGGCGACCAAAGACACCCGCTCTGCAATGAGAGCAAAGAAGGAGGAACTGCGTGAAGCCGGGGACATTGTGGCTGGGAAGCCCTTTATGCTGCAGAGGAAGTTCGGAGATCTGCGGTATGGCCCTCAGGATCGGCTGTGGAGTTCGGCCGACGCATATCTAGACTTGGCGGCGAGCGCTGTCGATGTGGCTGAATACTTCCGAGATCAAACAGATCGTGAAGTGGACAAGCTATTCTGGTCGCAATTTATTGTTCCAGAGTGTCCGCTTCCATTGACTGATCAGCTTGCCGAATGGGCCGAACTCAATAGATTGTCCAGACTCGCCATAAGGTCTGTCGTGGATCATCTGTGGCCGGAAAGGCCAAAGCCGAACAACTATTTTAGCTTGGTGCAGCAGTTCCTTGGTGCGGTGCAACACATTAATGCGATGAAGAGGTCGGCGTGCATAGAAGGCTCGCGGATGGCCCTTGCCCATGTCAAAACATACTAGGCGGAGATGGATGCCACCACTGTCGCGGCGCAGGGCTCGGCCATAGGCCGAGTGGCTGCCGAGCACTATTTTGAAGAAGTTCTTGAGGGAGCTCGTTCGATAGAGGCCCAGTGCTCGAAGAATGTTATGTTTGAGTGACATGTATTCCCATTGTAAAAACAACGTTTTATTGAATTTATCAAGGCTGTATTTATACTTTGGCCTGAAAGTATTGTGATGCCTCCTGTGCGGCCATTTATGTATACATGTATATAACCTGAAAGATTGTAGTCGTCGGCTTCAGCCCCCACGCATATAATGCGGGGGTGTTCGTAGAAGACGCGTATTCACACTTAATCCAACGTCTTGGTCCTATTTAAGGAGGTGATAGCGCAGCCAACTAGGCAACTGGACTATAATGCTTTAACACTTTCACTTAGCCAGAGGAGTTTGACAGTGGGGCTACTATATAGCCCCTGGTGGCTCCGCACTCATCCGGATTCGGGGTGCGGACATGCCTGGCCGGGAAACGGCCCTTCATTAATGCGGAGGAATCCCGAAGATTCCAATAGGTCATCGAGTGGTTGACCAGTCTCACACTATATCATGACAGTCAGTTTTCGGCTTTCTCTACTGAGGTGCTCGTCCAGACGAACCAGGGCACAATCGCAGTAGTTCTCCTGGTGCTGCCTTAGCCAATAGAGCGGAACGTAAGGTAGCAGAACACAGGAGCCGGGCAAACCCAACATTTAACCAAAGACATGATTCGGACCTGATGCATATAAGGCCAAACTCGCGACGCCGAACACTCCCTAAGGTATTCGGTCTTTATGGTGTAAACCGGGTCTAAACAGTACCCTTTGTAATAAGCCCCTAGTGTCCAGGTACATGCATTATTCTGCCGTGGCCACATGCCAAGACGCCGGCATCCTTCTCGATTGTACTGAGAATCCGAGGGATGTAAATCAACAAGAGACAGTAAAAAAGGTTTACGCAGGGTCTTAATCTACAAAGAATCCTTGGAACGGGTCCCTGCTGCACGTCTGTGCCTGTGTCTCCGTTGTGCCGTATGCTAGACGGGTGTAGCATGATGGTCATCTAAAAAAGAGAGGAACTTAATTGAAAAGTTGACGTGCAAAAGCTGAGTTATACTAAATAAACATATATAGTTCAAAATGAGTAAAGGTGAGCCTTATTGCCACTTGTGCGCGCGCGTTGAGCCCCTTGTATTGTAATAGGGGTATAGCCATCAAACTTGTATCAATTATATATAGCTGTACCGGACTCGTCCAACCGTGTTCATGGTCTTAACGACCTGTCAGATACTTTAGTTGGTGAGGCCGTTTACTGTGTGGCTGCCAAGGCAGCCGCACTATCTTCGGCGCGCAAGGAGTGTTCAATATTTCCATTTACTGTGATGATGCCGCGTGGACCGGGCATCTTAAGCGTGAGGGAAGCGTAATGCGGTATTGCGTTAAAGAGAGCGAAAGCTTCGCGTCCGAGCAGTGCTTGATAACCACTTTGGAACAGAGCGATGTGGAAGGTTAAATTTTCACTGCGAAAGTTATCGGGGAGGCCGAATATAACCTCTAGTAGCAGGGAGCCCCTGCAATGGGCCTTTGGGCCTGGCATTACTCCTTTAAAGGTAGCATTGCTGCGGCAAAATTTTGTTGGGTCTATCCCCATTTTGCGGACTGTGTCCTGATATATCAGATTTAAACTGCTACCGCCGTCCATCAGGACTCGTGTGAAGTGGTATCCGTCAATTATTGGATCTAATACCAAGGCATCCCATCCTGCACGCCGGATACTTACCGAGTAACCCTGATGGTCGAAGGTGATCGGTTGGGACGACCAGTGGCGGAGCTCTGTGGTGACAGGCCCTCGGGCATGTCTTTTGAGGGGCGCCGCTTTGTTTTTCCCCTTTAACACGTGTAACACGTTGACTGTTTTAACTTCTGGTGGGAATTTCTTCCGTTCCCCTGTGCTTCGCTTGCGAGGCTCATCCTCGTATTCGCTTGGTGTATCCTGCCCCTTGTGCTCGGCGTTGAGCTTGCCGGACTGTTTGAGGACCCAACATTCTCTGTGGGTATGATTTGCAGGTTTATCAAGGGTACTATGGATCTGACATATTTGGTCCAGAATTTTGTTTAAGCTGGATAGTTCGTCTCTGTTGCCTTTGGAGGGCGGCTTCTGCTGACCTGGCTGAGAGCTTCTAAATCCGGCGTTCACCGCCGTGCTCTTCGGGCTGTCTTCTTTATTCCGGCGCTTATTCTTGCTGCGTCGTGATTTCCCGTTTCCATCCCTGACTTCGGATGTACTTGGGTCGCTGGTGCTGCATCGGGCTAACCAGCTGTCCTTGCCTACGCAAAAACGGGTTATGAGGCTTGTTAATGCTGCCATTGTTCTCAGCTTTTCTTGACCGAGGTGTCTGGCAAGCCATTCGTCTCGAATGCTATGCTTGAAAGCTGCTAAGGCTTCGGCGTCCGGACAGTCGACTATTTGGTTCTTTTTAGTGAGGAACCTGTTCCAAAGATTTCGGGCTGACTCACCGGACTGTTGAGTTATATAACTTAAATCGTCTGCATCCAGTGGTCGGACATATGTCCCTTGAAAATTTGCCCGAAAGGCATCTTCGAGATCTTCCCAGCTTCCGATGGAGTTTTCGGGGAGGCTTTTAAGCCAGTGCCGAGCTGGCCCTTTGAGCTTGAGGGGTAAGTACTTGATGGCGTGGAGATCATCTCCTCGAGCCATATGGATATGGAGGATGTAGTCCTCAATCCAGACCCCAGGGTCTGTTGTTCCGTTGTACGCCTCTATGTTTATGGGTTTGAATCCCTCTGGAAATTCATGGTCCAGCACCTTGTCGGTGAAACATAGGGTGTGTGTGGCACCCTGTATTTGGGTGTACCGTGGTGTTCGGATGTTTGTTGTGTTGCGTTGTATGTTGGAGCGCTCTTGCGTGGTCCATATATGGATCTGGTTGCACCGTCCTTTTGATGCGAGCCCTTACGCGGATCGCGTACTGGTTTATGTGCAGCGTCGTTTGCCGCTTTATGTTGGCTATGAGGTCATCTATCTGACTGGATGGCCATTTTAATTTTTAATTGTGGAGGATCTAAGGCCTCCTCATCGAATTCAGGTAGCAACTTTCGCTTCGGATAGGTCTTGGTGTGGCGATTACTGTCGTACTTCGCTGCAGTGTTGAGTACTTCACTCCATTTGATTTTGAGTGAGTCTTGTGCAGCCTTGAGCCTTTGCTTCTATTTTTTCAGACTCCTCGCCGTGGCAACAAGCCTTTGGTGGGCATTATGTTGCTCCTGGCGCCTGTCGGGTGTGATGTCGTCCGGACTGTTATCGTCGACGGGGTTGGGTTGTTCGGTTTGATTCTCCGTGCTGCCGTGGTTAGGCGATGGTTCACCCTGCTCTAACGATGGGTCTATGTGATCATTGCTTCTGCCGAGGCAGGATTTGGAGCGGCGCTTACGCCGCCGCTTTGATTGTTTCTCGAGGGAACAACCCTTTGCTGCGTCCTTCCGTTCCTCGTCGTCGTTTTCTTTGGGTGTGTCCACCATGTATACGTCGTGTGATGAAGTGGGCGCCCAGTGCCCTGTGGGTGGTGGTTCCTGTTCGTCTCCTGCATCGTCGTCCATACCGTCGATGTCTTCGGAGTCAAAGTCGAGCATGTCGGTTAAGTCGTCGATGTCTTCGGCGTATTTCTTCGTCATCTGCATCCCAATCCTGCCGGACATAGTTCGGCCAGGATTCTCCTCACAAGGAGAAAGACCTTAATGAGTTCAGTATGTCACCGAAGGACGAGTGCTGAAAAATATCCGCAGAGGTAAACTCCATGATCGGCGCCCAATCAGATTCGATAGGAACGGGTGTAGGCGGTTCGGAGTCCGTGGCCGGAGAAGGGCCCGACAGTTTGGCAACATGCTCTAGTGAATGGTAAGGTCGATATTCGGCTCGATCGCCGCTGAGGGTACGGCCTCCGTGGCGGGGTCTATCCACCTGTCCATGGATGGCGCAACTGGCTCCGAATCAAGGGTCGGAGTGGCTACCGGTGCGATCTCCTGAACACTGTCCGATGGTAGACCTAAATCGTACTCATCGTGACCGCGTGGCGCACAAGGCAGGGCCCCGAATCCGTCGAAGATCAAGTCTCCGCGGATATCGGCCGTGTAGTTTAAGCTTCCAACCCTTACCAGGTGGCCAGGGGCGTAACTTTCGATCTGCTCCAGATAGCCAAGCGAGTTGGCCCGCAGTGCGAAACCGCCGAATACAAAGATCCGTCCAGGGAGAAAAGCCTCACCCTGGACTGCATCGCTATTGATGATTGAAGCAGCCATCAAGCCTAATGGCGACGACACAGAGGAACTCTCAATGAAAGCACCAATGTTGTTGTCAAAACCGGCAGATCTCGGGTAGGGGGTCCCGAACTATGCGTCTAAGGCGGATGGTAACAGGAGGTAGGGGACACGATGTTTTACCCAGGTTCGGGCCCTCTTGATGGAGGTAAAACCCTACGTCCTGCTTGATTTATTCTTGATGATACGAGTATTACAAGAGTTGATCTACCACGAGATCGGAGAGGCTAAACCCTAAAAGCTAGCCTATGGTATGATTGTATGTTGTCCTACGGATTAAAACCCTCCGGTTTATATAGACACCGGAGGGGGCTAGGGTTACACAAGGTCGGTTACAAAGGAGGAGATATCCATATCCGTACTGCCTAGCTTTCCTTCCACGCCAAGTAGAGTCCTATCCGGACATGGGACAAAGTCTTCAATCTTGTATCTTCATAGTCCAAAAGTCCGGCCAAAGGACATAGTCCGGCTGTCCGGACACCCCCTAATCCAGGACTCCCTCAATCATCCTTTGAAGGAATCTGCTCGCCCATCTCCAAAATCACTGTCGGCTATGAACCGGACAGTCCGGGGCCCTTGTTACCATCAGCCCCGAAATCCTAGATAGTCGGAGGTCCACCTTGGGGTACCGCCTCTTCTGTCCCCTGGTCTAAAGGGACCCTCCGTGATGACACGTCAGAGTCATCCGCCTTGTTGGGTGAGGAGGTTGGAGGAGGCGTCTCGCTCTCCATCATCTCTGGAAGGAGACTCCTCGAAGAAGAGGATCGCCTAGAAAAACTCAATGCCGACCTGTAAAAATGCATGAATGCGTTACCGTAACAGCAACGGAACAGGACGCTATGAAGGCACTCCGGATTTTCTTATGGTTTTGCCGAAGGTTTGTCCCCTTGTTGGCGGTGCTGTAACGCCCCGAGACCGATGTGCCAGGTGTCCTCCAGTTATTTGCTATTGTTGCCTTGTCATTGTTTGCGTGTCATGCATTTCATATCATGTCATCATGTGTTGGGGAACGTAGCAGAAATTCCAAAATTTCCTATGTATCACCAAGATCTATCTATGGAGAAACCAGAAATGAGGGGAAGGAGAGTGCATCTACATACCCTTGTAGATCGCTAAGCGGAAGCGTTCAAGAGAACGGGGTTGATGGAGTCGTACTCGTCGTGATCCAAATCACCGATGATCCTAGCGCCGAACGGACGGCACCTCCGCGTTCAACACACGTACGGAGCAGCGAAGTCTCCTCCTTCTTGATCCAGCAAGGGGGAAGGAGAGGTTGATGGAGATCCAACAGCACGACGGCGTGGTGGTGGAAGTAGCGGGATTCCAACAGGTCTTCGCCAAGCGCTGTGGGAGGAGGGAGATGTGTCATGGGAGGGAGAGGGAGGCGCCAGGGCTCAGGTTAGGTTGCCCTCCCTTCCCCCCACTATATATAGGGCCAAGGGAGAGGGGGAGGGCGCAGCTTTGCCCCTTCCTCCAAGGAAGGGTGCGGCCAAGGGGGGGAGGAATCCATCCTCCCCAAGGCACCTCGGAGGTGCCTTCCCCCTTTAGGACTCTCCCCTCCTCTTGTCCCTTTGGCGCATGGGCCTCTAGGGGCTGGTGCCCTTGGCCCATATAGGCCAAGGCGCACCCCCTACAGCCCATGTGGCCCCCGGGGCAGGTGGCCCCACCCGGTGGACCCCCGGGACCCTTCCGGTAGTCCCGGTACAATACCGGTGACCCCGAAACTTGTCCCGATAGCCGAAATAGCACTTCCTATATATAATTCTTTACCTCCGGACCATTCTGGAACTCCTCGTGACGTCCGGGATCTCATCCGGGACTCCGAACAACTTTTGGGTTACCGCATACTAATATCTCTATAACCCTAGCGTCACCGAACCTTAAGTGTGTAGACCCTACGGGTTCAGGAGACATGCAGACATGACCGAGATGACTCTCCGGTCAATAACCAACAACGGGATCTGGATACCCATGTTTGCTCCCACATGTTCCACGATGATCTCATCAGATGAACCACGATGTCAAGGACTTAATCAATCCTGTATGCAATTCCCTTTGTCTATCGGTACGATACGTGCCCGAGATTCGATCGTCGGTATCCCGATACCTTGTTCAATCTCGTTACCGGCAAGTCTCTTTACTTGTTCCGTAACACATCATCCCGTGATCAACTTCTTGATCACATTGTGCACATTATGATGATGTCCTACCGAGTGGGCCCAGAGATACCTCTCCGTTTACACGGAGTGACAAATCCCAGTCTCGATTCGTGCCAACCCAACAGACACTTTCGGAGATACCTGTAGTGTACCTTTATAGCCACCCAGTTACGTTGTGACGTTTGGCACACCCAAAGCATTCCTACGGTATCCGGGAGTTGCACAATCTCATGGTCTAAGGAAATGATACCTGACATTAGAAAAGCTTTAGCATACGAACTAAATGATCTTGTGCTAGGCTTAGGATTGGGTCTTTGTCCATCACATCATTCTCCTAATGACGTGATCCCATTATCAATGACATCCAATGTCCATGGTCAGGAAACCGTAACCATCTATTGATCAATGAGCTAGTCAACTAGAGGCTTACTAGGGACATGGTGTTGTCTATGTATCCACACATGTATCTGAGTTTCCTATCAATACAATTCTAGCATGGATAATAAACGATTATCATGAACAAGGAAATATAATAATAACTAATTTATTATTGCCTCTAGGGCATATTTCCAACAGTTTCCCACTTGCACTAGAGTCAATAATCCAGTTCACATCGATATGTGATTAACACTCAAGGTCACATCCCCATGTGACTAACACCCAAAGAGTTTACTAGAGTCAATAATCTAGTTCACATTACCATGTGATTAACACTCGATGAGTTCTGGGTTTGATCATGTTATGCTTGTGAGAGATGTTATAGTCAACGGGTCTGAACCTTTCAGATCCGAATGTACTTCGCAAATCTCTATGTCATCTTGTAGATGCAGCTACTACGCTATATTTGGAGCTATTCCAAATAACTGTTCTACTATACGAATCCAGTCTACTACTCAGAATAATCTGGATTAGTGTCAAAGTTTGCATTGGCGTAACCCTTTACGACGAACTCTTTTACCACCTCCATAATCGAGAAAATTCCTTAGTCCACTAGTTACTAAGGATAACTTTGACCGCTGTCTTGTGATCCATTCTTAGATCACTCTTGTACCCCTTGACTGACTCATGGCAAGGCACATTTCAGGTGCGGTACACAGCATAGCATACTGTAGAGAGCCTATGATAAAAGCATAGGGGACGACCTTCGTCCTTCCTCTTTCTTCTGCCGTGGTCGAGCTTTAAGTCTTAACTTCATGCCTTACAACTCAGGCAAGAACTCCTTCTTTGACTGATCCATCTTGAACACCTTCAAGATCATGTCAAGGTATGTGCTCATTTGAAAGTACCATTAAGCGTTTTGATCTATACTTATAGATCTTGATGCTCAATGTTCAAGTAGCTTAATCCAGGTTTTTTTTTCATTGAAAAACACTTTCCAAATAACCCTATATGCTTTCCAGAAATTCTACGTCATTTCTGATCAACAATATGTCAACAACATATACTCATCAGAAATTCTATAGCCCACTCACTTCTTTGGAAATACAAGTTTCTCATAAACTTTGTATACACCCAAAATCTTTGATCATCTCATCAAAGCATACATTCCAACTCCGAGATGCTTACTCCAGTCCCTAGAAGGATTGTTGGAGTTTGATTGCTGGAGTTTGCATACTTATTAGCATCTTTCAGGATTGACAAAACCTTCCGGTTGTATCACATACAACCTTTCCTCAAGAAAATCGTCGAGGAAACAATGTTTTGACATCCTATCTGCAAGGTTTCATAAATAATGCAGTAATCGCTAATATAATTCCAACAGACTCTTAGCATCGCTACGAGTGAGAAAGTCTCATCGTAGTCAACTCTTTGAACTTGTCAAAAAACATCTTAATGACAAGTCGAGCTTTCTTAATGGTGACATTTACCATCATTGTCCGTCTTCCTTTTAAAATCCATATGTACCTAACAGCCTTACGACCATCAAGTAGTTCTCCCAAAGTCTACACTTTGTTTTCATATATGGATCCTCTCTCGGATTATATGGCCTCGAGCCATTTTGGAATCCAGGCCCACCATCGCTTCTCCATAGCTCGTAGGTTCATTGTTGTCTAGCAACATGACTTCCAAGACAGGATTACGTACCACTCTGAAGTAGTACGCATCCTTGTCATCCCACGAGGTTTGGTAGTGACTTGATCTGAAGTTTCATGATCACTATCATAAGCTTCCACTTCAATTGGTGTAGGTGCCACAGGAGCAACTCCTGTGCCCTGCCACACACTAGTTGAAGAGACGGTTCAATAACCTCATCAAGTCTCCACCATCCTCCCACTCAATTCCTTCAAGAGAAACTTTTCCTCGAGAAAGGACCCGATTCTAGAAACAATCCCTTATTGCTTTTGGATCTGAGACAGGAGGTATACCCAACTGTTTTGGGTGTCCTATGAAGATGCATTTATCCGCTTTGGGTTCGAGCTTATCAGCCTGAAACTTTTTCACATAAGCGTCGCAGCCCCAAACTTCTAAGAAATGACAGCTTAGGTTTCTCTAAACCATAGTTCATATGGTGTCATCTCATCGGAATTACGCGGTGCCCTATTTAAAGTGAGTGTGGTTGTCTTTAATGCCTAACCCATAAACTATCGTGGTAATTCGATAAGAGACATCATGGTATGCATCATATCCAATAGGGTGCAGTTATGATGTTCGGACACACCATCACACTATGGTGTTCCAGGCTGTATTAGTTGTGAAACAATTTCCACAATGTCTTAATTCTGTGCCAAACTCGTAATTCAGATATTCATCTCTATGATCATATCATAGATATTTTATCCTCTTGTCACGATGATCTTTCAACTTCACCCTGAAATTACTTGAACCTTTCAATAATTCAGACTCATGATTCATCAAGTAAATATACTCAACATCTACTCAAATCATCAGTGAAGTAAGAACATAACGATATCCACTACATGCCTCAGCACTCATTGGATTGCACACATCAAAATGTATTACTTCCAACAAGTTGCTTTCTAGTTCCATTTTACTGAAAATGAGGCTTTCAGTCATCTTGCCCATGTGGTATGATTTTCATGTCTCAAGTGATTCAAAATCAAGTGAGTCCAAACGGTCCATTTGCATGGAGTTTCTTCATGCATATACACCAATAGACATGGTTCGCATGTCTCAAACCTTTCAAAAACGAGTGAGCCCAAAGATCCATCAACATGGAGCTTCTTCATGCATTTTATACCGATATGACTTACGTGGCAGTGCCACAAGTAGGTGGTACTATCATTACTATCTTATATCTTTTGGCATGAACATGTGTATCACTATGATCGAGATTCAATGAACCATTCATTTTAGGTGCAAGACCATTGAAGGTATTATTCAAATGAACAGAGTAACCGTTATTCTCCTTAAATGAATAACTGTATTGCGATAGACGTAATCCAATCATGTCTATGCTCAACGCAAACACCAAATAACAATTATTTAGGTTTTAATACCAATCTCGATGGTAGAGGGAGCGTACGATATTTGATCAACCTTGGAAATACTTCCAACACATATCGTCATCTCACCTTTTAGCTAGTCTCCGTTTATTTCGTAGCCTTTTATTTCGAGTTTACTAACATTTAGCAACCGAACCAGTATCTAATACCATGGTGCTACTGGGAGTACTAGTAAAGTACACATTAACACAATGTATATCCAATATACTCCTATTCACCTTGCCAGCCTTCTCATCTACCAAGTATCTAGGGTAATTCTGCTCCAGTGGCTGTTCCCTTTATTACAGAAGCACTTAGTCTCGGGTTTGGGTTCAACCTTGGGTTTCTTCACTAGAGCAGCAGCTGAATTGCCGTTTCATGAAGTATCCCTTCTTGCCCTTGCCCTTCTTGAAACTAGTGGTTTCACCAACCATCAACAATTGATGTTCCTTCTTGATCTCTACTTTTGTGGTGTCAAACATCGCGAATATCTCAAGGATCATCATATATGTCCCTGATATATTATAGTTCATCACGAAGCTCTAGCAGCTTGGTGGTAATGACTTCAGAGAAACATCACTATCTCATCTGGAAGATCAACTCCCACTTGATTCAAATGATTGTTGTACTCAGACAATCTGAGCACAAGCTCAACAATTGAGCTTTTCTCCCTTAGTTTGCAGGCTAAGAAAATCGTCGGAGGTCTTATACCTCTTGACATGGGCATGAGCCTGAAATCCCAATTTCAACCCTTGAAACATCTCATATGTTTTGCGACGTTTCAAAACGTCTTCGGTGCCTCAACTCTAAGCCGTTTAACTGAACTATCACATAGTAATCAAAATGTGTATGTCAGATGTTCGCAACATCCACAGACAATGTTTGAGGTTCTGCACACTGAGCGGTGCATTAAGGACATAAGCCTTCTATGAAGCAATGAGGACAATCCTCAGTTTACGGACCTAGTCTGCATAATTGCTACTATCAACTTTCAACTAAATTTTCTCTAGGAACATATCTAAACAGTAGAACTGAAGCGCGAGCTACGACATAATTTGCGAAGACCTTTTGACTATGTTCAGGATAATTAAGTTCATCTTATGAACTCCCACTCAGATAGTCATCCCTCCAGTCATCTAAGTGATTACATGATCCGAGTCAACTAGGCCGTGTCCGATCATCACGTGAGACGGACTAGTCATCATCGGTGAACATCTTCATGTTGATCGTATCTACCATACGACTCATGCTCGACCTTTCGGTCTCTTGTGTTCCGAGGCCATGTCTGTAGATGCTAGGCTCGTCAAGTCAACATAAGTGTTTCGCGTGTGTAAATCTGGCTTACACCCGTTGTATGTGAACATAAGAATCTACCACACCCGATCATCACGTGGTGCTTCGAAACGACGAACTTTCGCAACGGTGCACAGTTAGGGGGAACACCTTCTTGAAATTTTAGTGAGGGATCATCTTATTTACTACCGTCGTTCTAAGTAAACAAGATGCATAAACATGATAAACATCACATGCAATCAAATAGTGACATGATATGGCCAATATCATATTGCTCCTTTGATCTTCATCTTGAGGCTCCATGATCATCATCGTCACCGGCATGACACCATGATCTCCATCATTATGATCTCCATCATCGTGTCTTCATGAAGTTGTCTCGCCAACTATTACTTCTACTACTACAGCTAACGGTTAGCAATAAAGTAAAGTAATTACATGACGTTGTTTAATGACACGCAGGTCATATAATAAATAAAGACAACTCCTATGGCTCCTGCCGGTTGTCATACTCATCGACATGCAAGTCGTGATTCCTATTACAAGAACATGATCAATATCATACATCACATATATCATTCATCACATCCTTTTGGCCATATCACATCACATAGCATACCCTGCAAAAACAAGTTAGACGTCCTCTAATTGTTGTTTGCATGTTTTACGTGGCTGTTATGGGTTTCTAGCAAGAATGTTTCTTACCTACGCAAAAACCACAACGTGATATGCCAATTGCTATTTACCCTTCATAAGGACCCTTTTCATCGAATCCGATCCGACTAAAGTGGGAGAGACAGACACCCGCTAGCCACCTTATGCAACTAGTGCATGTCAGTCGGTGGAACCAGTCTCACGTAAGAGTACCTGTAAGGTCGGTCCGGGCCGCTTCATCCCACGATGCCGCCGAATCAAGATAAGACTAGTAACGGAAAGCATATTGAACAAAATCAACGCCCACAACTACTTTGTGTTCTACTCGTGCATAGAAACTACGCATAGAGCTAGCTCATGATGCCACTGTTGGGGAACGTAGCAGAAATTCAAAAATTTCCTACGTATCACCAAGATCTATCTATGGAGAAACCAGCAACGAGGGGAAGGAGAGTGCATCTACATACCCTTGTAGATCGCTAAGCGGAAGCATTCAAGAGAACGGGGTTGATGGAGTCGTACTCGTCGTGATCCAAATCACCGATGATCCTAGCGCCGAACGGACGGCACCTCCGCGTTCAACACACGTACGGAGCAGCGACGTCTCCTCCTTCTTAATCCAGCAAGGGGGAAGGAGAGGTTGATGGAGATCCAACAGCACGACGGCGTGGTGGTGGAAGTAGCGGGATTCCAACAGGGCTTCGCCAAGCGCTGTGGGAGGAGGGAGATGTGTCATGGGAGGGAGAGGGAGGCGCCAGGGCTCAGGTTAGGTTGCCCTCCCTTCCCCCCACTATATATAGGGCCAAGGGAGAGGTGGAGGGCGCAGCTTTGCCCCTTCCTCCAAGGAAGGGTGCGGCCAAGGGGGGGAGGAGTCCATCCTCCCCAAGGCACCTCGGAGGTGCCTTCCCCCTTTAGGACTCTCCCCTCCTCTTGTCCCTTTGGCGCATGGGCCTCTAGGGGCTGGTGCCCTTGGCCCATATAGGCCAAGGCGCACCCCCTACAGCCCATGTGGCCCCCCGGGGCAGGTGGCCCCACCCGGTGGACCCCCGGGACCCTTCCGGTGGTCCCGGTACAATACCGGTGACCTCGAAACTTGTCCCGATAGCCGAAATAGCACTTCCTATATATAATTCTTTACCTCCGGACCATTCCGGAACTCCTCGTGACGTCCGGGATCTCATCCGGGACTCCGAACAACTTTTGGGTTACCGCATACTAATATCTCTATAACCCTAGCGTCACCGAACCTTAAGTGTGTAGACCCTACGGGTTCGGGAGACATGCAGACATGACCGAGATGACTCTCCGGTCAATAACCAACAGCGGGATCTGGATACCCATGTTGTCTCCCACATGTTCCACGATGATCTCATCAGATGAACCACGATGTCAAGGACTTAATCAATCCCGTATGCAATTCCCTTTGTCCATCAGTACGATACTTGCCCGAGATTCGATCGTCGGTATCCCGATACCTTGTTCAATCTCGTTACAGGCAAGTCTCTTTACTCGTTCCATAACACATCATCCCGTGATCAACTCCTTGATCACATTGTGCACATTATGATGACGTCCTACCGAGTGGGCCCAGAGATACCTCTCCGTTTACACGGAGTGACAAATCCCAGTCTCGATTCGTGCCAACCCAACAGACACTTTCGGAGATACCTGTAGTGTACCTTTATAGCCACCCAGGTACGTTGTGACGTTTGGCACACCCAAAGCATTCCTACGGTATCCGGGAGTTGCATAATCTCATGGTCTAAGGAAATGATACTTGACATTAGAAAAGCTTTAGCATACGAACTAAATGATCTTGTGCTAGGCTTAGGATTGGGTCTTTGTCCATCACATCATTCTCCTAATGATGTGATCCCGTTATCAATGACATCCAATGTCCATGGTCAGGAAACCGTAACTATCTATTGATCAACGAGCTAGTCAACTAGAGGCTTACTAGGGACATGGTGTTGTCTATGTATCCACACATGTATCTGTGTTTCCTATCAATACAATTCTAGCATGGATAATAAACGATTATCATGAACAAGGAAATATAATAATAACTAATTTATTATTGCCTCTAGGGCATATTTCCAACATCATGTGCATTTCATTTGCATACTTGTTCGTCTCATGCATCCGAGCATTTTCCCCGTTGTCCGTTTTGCAATCCGGCGCTCCTATGTCATCCGGTGTCCCTTTCTACCTCTTTTTGTGTGCGGGTGTTAAACGTTCTCGGATTGGGCCGAGACTTGTCATGCGGCCTTGGTTTACTACCAGTAGACCACCTGTCAAGTTTTGTGCCATTTGGACTTCGTTTGATACTCCTACGGTTAACCAAGGGACCGAAAAGGCCTCGTGTGTGTTGCAGCCCAACACCCCTCCAAAGTGGCCGAAAACCCACCTAAGCCCCCTCCATCATCTCGGTCGTTCGATCACGATCGTGTGGCCGAAAATCGCACCTCATTTGGACACTCCTAGCTCCCTCTACCTATATATTTGTCATCTCCCCCGAAAATCTCGTGGATGAAACCCTAGCTCCTCCTACCTCGCGCCACCGGACAAAATCTCCCACACCGGACATGTCCGATGCTGTCCCACTGCCCAATCATCGTGCGCCATGTGTCCCAGCGCCGCCCTCCCCTCCACGGCCCGCGAGGCCCACAGCCGTCCCACCCGCGCCCAAGCCGGGCCGGAGCCGCGCCCCGCGCGCCGTCCGTCCCCGCCGCCTGCAGCGCGCCTTGCC